>NC_090266.1:626482589-626786394 GCF_040414725.1 Anabrus simplex | reverse complement strand
AAGGTTTTGTTTATGGTATACCCAATAGGCCTATAAACAGTAGAAGTCCGTTATAGCAAGAATCCACAATGGTGAAAAATTTACTCGCTATAACGGATTGTCGTTATATCCGATTTTTGTATTAAAGTCGGCAAACCCTTCATGCATTTAAAATCGGTATGAAACGGCAATCAGTTTGTCAAAACTTGCGTTTCCGAGGATGATATCTACACTACGGCTTACTTGTTTGTTTCGTAATCCGATACTACGTGAAAGTGTGTGTTTAATTTCATTCTGAAAACATATAGTACCGTATATCTCCGAATCCAAGATGAACCCCACTTTTTCTTTCAAAAAATTTAAATCAAGCTCAAAAAGAAGTTTGTAAAATCATATGAATGCCTTGTTGTACAGTAGGCCTACGCATTTTTAGACTATTTTTAGACGCCGAAAATTGACTTTCGTCACGCTGTATTTCTTTATTTTTGGCGGCTACACAATCTTTATTTCCGCGGGTTTAAGGACCATTACCTTAACATTGGCATCATAATACCGAAGAGAACTCGTTGAAAACTTTCCGGCAATACCTATTCCATGCGTTTCTACAATACAACGATCCATCAGGAAATTATTCTTGCTGTTACTTTTACGCAGCGTCAGATATAACCGGCTGCCGCTACACGCACGTCTCGCTTGTCGGATTCGGCCAAATTCAGCGGCTAGCGATGTATTGGCCTAATCACGAACGTTGAAAGTCAACGAACGAGTTTATTGCACCACGGTATGGCCATTCCGCCCTTGCTTTTTCGTGCACATACCTCACAATTTCATCTTCGACTTCTTTAAAGCGTCCTTGTTGCGGACCACTGGATGCATTTTTTTGTACAATAAGCATTTTTTTAGCTCTTTGTGTTCACGCTAACGCCAAATATTGGCTTTAGTTAGGTCTATGCCGTATTTTCTTGCGGCTGCACAATTATTCTACATTTTCGAGTGTTTAATAAACATTAACTTATAATTGGCATCATAATATCAACTGGAACCCGTTGAAAATTTGCTGGCAATACCTTTCCCACGTATCTTTACAATACGACTATCCATCACGAAAATATTCCTGCTGTCTATAAACCTTAATTTTACTAAGCGTCGAGTACAATAGACGCGTTATGACTCTACCACTGAGTAGCCATGGCTTTTCTAAGAATTCGAAGGGTCGCATGCTTTGATGCCATTCTGCAGATTTGAGAAACACACAGGCTCTGTACAACCGGTTGTCGCGGCTAGCGATGTGTAGTAAAGAGGCGGTCGTTTATTGTCAACGAGTTCTGTGCCCGTGTGAAAAGAAGCAGCGTGGTTACCGCGGTAGTTGCCAGTGGTATCCATTAACTTACTGTTAGGCCGCGAATGCAATAACCCTTGAGTTTTCGCATGAGATTCTGAGAAAACAAAAGTCTTGGATTCGGAGAAATACGGTATCACTACAGAGATTTCTGTGGCAAACACCTCAGCTTTCAAACAGCGTCACCTAACCTAACCGTATATGTAGCCTATCATGAAAATATATTTGAAACGCATGTAGAGAAATAACCTCCTCGCGAAAATTTTACATGTAAATAGCCGTAACTAGACGCGAGAAGATATGAAATATCCTCTGAAATCAGTGATGTACTCTGCCATATCTTGAGGTGTATCACATTCTTACTTAATTTCCGTATATAACATTAAAATTAAGATATCGTTTACTTCAGTCTATTTTTAACGAGTTAACAACTGCTATCGGCCACGTTATTTACGCATTTATTACGAAAACGTGTTTTTCACTTTCATTTCGAATTTTCTTTAGAGAACATCAGTCAATGGGTATTACTAATAAACTCCAACATCGCCTTTGAATGTCAACGAGGGAGCTCGCAAATGCACAAAGTGAGAAAACTATACCGTACCGAAGATGATCGATAGCATTTTGTTGCAAACGTTCCAGTTTTCTTATTCAAACAGCGTCACGTATCCTAACTTATCCGTACTATACGTATGATGAAAACACACTTCAAGCGCCAGTAGAGAAACTATACCTTTCTCGCTATAAATTTTCATATTAGCCTTTCCGTAATTTAACCAGACGCGACAAAATATAAACCAACCTCTGAAATCAATTAAGCACTCTGCCATATCTCAAGGTGTATCCCATTCTTACTTAATTGCAGTATTTAGCCTCAAAATTAAGCGGTCGTTTAGTCAGCCTTAATTTTACCGAGTTAACAACCGTTATCGGACACGTTATTTACGCACTTATTACGAAAATATGTTCTCTTTTATTTCGAATTTTCTTTAAGGAACAACTGTCGACGGATATTACTAATCGACTCCGACATCGCCTTCGAATGTCGACGAGGGAAATCGCTAGTGCACATGGCGAGGAAACGATGCCGAAGGTAATCGATCGCATGCAATATCATCGCTGGGGTGCATAAATATCGGTAACAGAAAAATCGCGCTCGCTTAATCACTCGTAATAACGGATGCGCCAGTGATAGGGTTCTCGCTGTAACCGAAGGACGATACACAGTTTAATATAGGAATTTTGAAGGGACAGAAAAATGTTGCCGCTATAACGGAGTTCTCGTTATATGCCGTACTCGCTATAGCGGACTTCTACTGGTTTTTTTAGACTGAAAAGGCTCCCCGTAGGATTTTAAAAAGGAAGTTAGATTTTCGAGGGACAAATCAGCAGAATAACGCCATAGATCCCAGTCCATGTAGCAGTTCAGTCAGTACTGTTACACAGTACATTTCATCTGGGCACAATTATTTTAGTGCAGAAAGCCCCACAAAACATATAAAAATCTCAGTAGATTTTAGATAGCGATTTTCCAAACCATATAGAAATCATAATTGAAGGTATACTCATCCTGATATACTATTTCGTATCTTGGAAATAATTAAAAAGGAAAATTTCATTCAGATGGGAATTAGTAAAGTAAGTAAAGTTACTTGTGGTGAACACTGGGCATAGCTTCTTTTTACAGATTTCTGCAGTCATGTACCTTCTCTACAATCTGCTCGTAGTACTGAATAATACCTGGTGTGATTACTCGTCAGAAAGAAAAGATCTGTCATGTAACTTTCATAGAAAACATTCTATTTGACAGGTTTTTTTTTTTTTTTTTTTTTTTTTTTTTTCCAGTAATCAAAGTCTTGGTTTTGGTACAACTATTTGTAAATACTGTAAATATTGAAAGAACTGATGGATTATTGATGTTCTCCAGTCTCTTAAGTCACAGGTAATGATCTGTAAATCATACTGAAGTTGTAGACTGCTGCGATTTGAAAATGTCTGGTATTTTCATGAAAATTTAACTGCAGAGTCTAGGATTTAATTGCATGTGTCTATTTCGAATATGCAAACAAATCAGTTACAAACATGGTCATTAAAGTAGCCCTAATGTGAGCTACATATTCCTTCTTGAAGATTATTAATTTAATGTACTGGTATACAATGTTTTTCTGCTTTTGGAGAGTGTTCTCTAAATTTGAGACAAGTATTTATCTACCTAGGTATATATACATACTATCATTAATAGTGTATTTTGAAGTCTTCTTATCCAGTTTTCTAAATGTTGTTTTATTACGTCTGTTACTTATAGGCCAACTATCCAAATGATTTGTAGAGATTTGTTCAAAAACAATGCAAATGTGTTCAGTTTGTATGCATAGGCTAAGTATCATTTCCGTGTTATTACCGTCTTGATTCTTGTATATTTATTGCGTATATTCACGTTAGTCAGTGTAGGATGTGCCATTTATTATTAATGAATTAGGACCTGGGAATAGCTAAGTTTCCCTGATGCTTGGGATGCAACATTTCCGTACGGATCTTCTGTTTTCTAAAGCGGCACCTTTTTAACATTTTATTTTGGATGTATCTAATAAACATCTTTTCTTACCGTGTTATCCTGTATCACAGGAATAAAAATAACCTTTCAACAGGTGTTTTCATTCGTCCTCCCCCATGGTCTGGTACCTTGACTGGTGGGGAGGCTTGCGTGCCTCAGTGATCCCGAGAGCGATGCCGGCGGGAGCTTCGGCTCCTGGCAGGGTCACCCTTGCCGGTAAGGTCGAGGATGAGGGGCCAGACTAAATGACAGACCTTCAGCTGTAGGTCCTGAAGGAAGAAAATCTTTGTCTCAGGGAGTAGGGAATGAGAACACCACCAGTCCTGAAGTTGCAGCATGGCAGGGGCAGAGGCCAAAAGAGGGCAGCCCCCTCACTGGCCCTATAGGCATGTGGGCCCATATCTCACATGCCCGAAATAATTCTCATGAAAAGTCAAAACGAGAGATACACCGGACTGCTGAACCCGATGGCAACATGGCGAGGAAAAAGGATTATGAGATCTGGAACATGGAATATAAGAGGATTAGCTGGAAAGGAGAATGAATTAGTGGCAGAATTTGAGAGAGCAAGACTTGTAGTGCTGGCACTGACAGAGACAAAAAAGAAAGGTCAAGGGGTAGATACAATGGTGAACGATCATGTGCTCATTTATAGTGGAGTTAACATCAGATTAAGGGCCAAATCAGGAGTAGCACTACTGATCCACAAGAACTTCAGAAACAAGATTCAGGATTGGAAATTCCACACGGATAGAATTCTAACGGTCAGCATACGATTAGATCCAGAGATGGAGCTGTTGACATTTATTGTGGTTTACGGAATGAACGACGATGTAAGAAAGGAGGAGAAGGATAGGTTCCACGAAGAGCTACAGAATGTGGTGGATGACACTCGAGGGGAAATCATTGTATTAGGAGATCTCAACGGCAGAGTCGGAAACCAGCCAGAGGGAAGTGGCGGAGCTGTTGGCCGGCATGGTGAGCCTGTGGTTAACAACAATGGTGAGAGGATTGTTGATTTCTGCGTTGCCAATAATCTTGTCGCAGTGAACACCATGTTCCCGCATAAGATGATACACATGTACACGAGGGAGGAACCCAGCCGAGATGAGCGCTCCATCATAGATTATGTGTTAGTGAAGAGAGATCACCTCCAGAAGGTGACAGACTGTCGAGTATACCGTGGCTATGAAATAGGAAGTGACCATTTTCCCTTGATAACAACAATGGAAACAACAGCAAAGGTACAGAGGAAACAACCTAAGAACAAGAAGCAAGAAAAGATTAAGGTGTATAAGTTAAGAGAGAACAGGGAGGTACAGGAGCAGTTCACACTGGAAGTGGAGGAGGAGTGTCAGAGGATAGAGGAGAGGATCGAGGAAATGGACCTGGAGGGAAAGTGGAACATATTCAAGAAGATACTATTAAAAGTGGCAAGTAAAGTATGTGGAACAACAAAGGTGGGGGAGTACAAGAAAAGAACAAGCTGGTGGAATGATGATATCAAGGAAGAAGTAAGAAAGAAAAAGGAAATGTGGAAGAAATACTTAAGAAGCAAGGATGCTGAGGACCATGAGATGTATAAGGAACAAAGAAGAAAGGTTAAAGACCTAGTGAAAACAGCAAAAAGACAGTCTTGGGAAGAATTCGGACAAAGAATGGAGAAAAATTATAAAGAGAACCAGAAGCTGTTCTACAGAGCACTGAAAAACATGAGAAAGGAGAAACAGTGCCCTCTAAAGTTTATAAAAGATAAGGAAGGGAAAATCTTAACAGAAGAGAAAGAAATAATGGAGAGATGGAAAGAATATTTTAATGATTTACTGAATGGAAATGGGAATGAAGACAGCCCATGGTCAAGTGAGGAAAGAGAGGAGACGGGGGGAGAAGGAGAACAAGAAGAAGGAGAGGACTTAAGGATAAATGAAATGCAGTTGGCTATTAAACAACTCAAGAATGGGAAGGCCCAAGGACATGATGGAATCGCCCCAGAAATGATTAAGAACTTGGGAAAGAAAGCAGGAAACTTTCTATTCAAGATTATGGTGGAGGCCTGGAGAACAAAAAAGGTACCTAGAGATTGGGAAGTAGCAGTCATCGTCCCCATCTTTAAGAAAGGAGACAATTGAGAGTGCAGTAATCACCGTGGCATATCCTTGTTATCAGTGCCTGGGAAGGTCTTCTCAAAGATCCTGGAGACTAGATTAAGAAAGGAGGTAGAGGCTAAACTTGAAGCCCAGTGTGGCTTCCACCCAAATAGAAGCACGCAAGATCTCATTTACTGTTAGGATGGCCAGTGCAAAGCTACTGGAAAAGAACAAGACCCTTCATGCTGCCTTTATTGACCTGAAACAGGCATTTGACAGAGTCCCGAGGTCCAAACTCTGGAAAGTCCTAAAGGAGTATGGAGTTAGCAAGTCACTTTGCAGTTCAATCATGAGTCTGTATAAGAACTGTCGGAATTACGTGCGGACAGGAAATGTGAGGTCAGCAGAGTTCACTACGAGACAAGGAGTCCGGCAGGGCTGCAGTCTTAGCCCTCTTCTTTTCATTGTATACCTCGACCATATTATGAAGCTGTGTCATGAGAAAATCAAGAAATTGACGGTCGGAAATTATCTCATGCGACCAGTACGATTTTCTGACCTGGCATTTGCTGATGACCTGATTGTTGTTGCCTCCAGCGAACAAAACCTGCAGCACAACATCAATGTATGGGCGGAAGAGCTTAAGGAAAAAGGTATGGAGGTGAATGTGGACAAGACAAAGACTATGGTTATCAGCAGGAATGAGGAGAGACACTGTATCATGGTCGATAGTAAACCATTAGAACAAGTCACCAAGTTCAAGTATCTTGGCTCAATCATCAGCTCAGATGGGAAGATGGAGGAAGAAATAACAGAAAGAATAGGAACAGCAGGGCGCTTGTTTAATGCCATCCGAACAAACTTCCTCAACAAGAAGTTGATCTCAAAGGGCACAAAATTAGCCGTTTACAAATCCACCTTTATTCCCACATTGACCTATGGCTGCGAATCCTGGGTGCTAACAGAAAGAACCAAGAGCAGAATCCAGGCGACAGAGATGAGGTACCTCCGGAAAGTAGAGGACAAAACCAGGAGAGACAGGATCAGGAATACAGCCATCCGGAAAGTATTGAATATGAAGCCACTGGAGAAAACCATCCAAGAATATCAATTGAGATGGTTTGGCCATGTCCACCGAATGTCGACAGACCGCTTGCCGAGGTTAATGAGGGAGGTGAGAGTGGAAGGAAGGAAGGCTCGAGGAAGACCACGGAAGACATGGGAGGAGGGGATTAGAGAAGCACTGCAGGAGAGGAGACTCTCGGTACGAGAGGCCGTTGCCATTACCGGAGATAGGAGTAGATGGAGATCTCTCGTATCCTCGACACCTCATGGTACAAGAGGACCGGATTAAGTAAAGTAAGTTTTCATTCGTGCGTAATTGATGTTAATGCATAAATTCCATACTACGGTCTCCTCAGCGAGCTGTGCAGTGCCCGCAACATGGCGATACGCGCATGGACTGCTCTTCCCCAGTCACACGCTACTGCGCAGCCAGTGGTGTAGGGCCTTGGATAAAACCTGGGTGGCTTAATTACATTACACCTGAATCAAAACAGAAGTCTATGGAATGGCAATATTCAACTTCACCCAAGAAAGTGAAGTTAAAGCAAACAATGTCAGCCCGGAAAATCATGTGTACCGTGTTTTGGGACAGAAAGGGGGTGTTATTGGTGGACTTTTTGCCCCGTGGTGAGACAATCAATTCAGCAACGTATTGTGAGACCTTAAACAAATTGCGCCGCTCAATTCAGAACAAAAGGTGTGGCATGCTCAGTAAGGGCGTCGTTTTGCTTCATGACAATGCACGCCCACATGCGGTTCATCGAACCCAAGACCTCATCACATCATTTTGCTGGGAACAACTCGATCACCCTCCATACAGTCCCGATCTTGCGCCCAGTGATTACCACTTGTTAATGCATTTGAAGAAACATATGGCTGACAAACACCACGATGACGATGATTGTGTCAAGATGGCTGTGTTGCAGTGGCTGACAAATTAGGCGGCCAACTTCTATGAGGATGTTATGCAAAAGCTTGTTGTACGATATGACAAATGCCTCAATATTGGTGGAAATTATGTTGAAAAGTAGAGTAATGTACAGGCTTTCATATAAAAATAAAATTGTTACAAAATCTGTTTTTCATTTATTTCAAAATGGTACTTACTTAACAAACATGCCTTGTATGTTGGGGTTGCTGAATGTAAACATGAATAAGTTTTATTGTTTGTTGTGCTGTTTCCTTGGCTAAGGTTCAACTTGCCACAAGCGAGAAATAATTCACAGAGCTCCACCAACAAGGCCACAGGGAACCAGCCCAGGAAGCAAGGAAGTACGTCTCACGTTTTACAACTCAACAAGGCATTCTCAAATACTAATTTCTCTTTCTTTTTGCCTTCCTTCTAGAAATCATATAACTTCATTCAATTAAGCTCACTTATCTACAATTCAAATACACTTTAACCACATAAACTGATCAACCATAACTTTGAGATGTTCCCTCTTAATCGAAACTATTAAAAGGCAATAACAGCTAGCAAGAGGCTACCACATACATCACTACAACGAACAGATTGAAGGATATGTGACCGTCCCACACTTGTGTTTGACTGGTGTACACGAGAAAACGTTCTACCCCATTTTACTCTAACAGTGATGATAGACAACATTATCAATTATGAATTTACTACTACATTTTAAGATTAATGCCCTATTTTACCAAAATAGTGGTGTAGGGTAATAGAATGTGAACTTATCCTTAGAATTTAGGACTGTGCTCATGAACTCTGAGTAGAAAGATATTTTAACCAGTGAATTTGCTATTTTAATTATTAAAGGTGTGTATAATAGCTGAAGATTATCCCCATAGGATCAAAACTAGTATGGTACTGTAATTATAATGTATTTTTAAATGTAAATATACTCTATCATACATAGCTTTGATTAGGTGGAGACATTCCAAATTTATAATTGTGAACTAGGTAATAATGTCGGTAGAGGAGATTTAAGTAAGGTTATGGTAATGTGCCTGCATTTTTGAGGAATGGGGATAAGTTTCAAAGTACAACACCAGTTCGAGAAGACTTTAAGTGAGGACTGCAGAAGAGCTGCATCTGCTGGGTTCCTGATCTTCCTAAATATCTTGCAGTCGTCAGCTGTTTTGTTGAGTTTGGACAGCAGATCATCCATAAACTGGGAAAACAGGAAAGGGGCATGAACACTGCCTTGTAGGACTCCAAAGGTGACTGGTAACCATGAGGATGATTAGTGATGAGCTAACCATACCCGTGTATGAGCAGGATCGAACCAACCTGATACACGCTGAGGTTCGAACCTGTTCAAAGCAGCTCAAGTCACATGACCAAAGGTGGAGTCTGACTCGGGCTACAGCACGAAAGTGCAGATAAGGAAACAGCATATGACGTGAAGCACTGTTCACAGAGATGTGTGTGTACAATATCGATAATGAAGGTACGCGCTGCTATATATTAAAACATTCAGTCATTGACGTATATGTTATGGGAAATAACGGCTGTCCCTAAAATTAAAAGGGTTAGACTAAAATGCTATGAAAAGTGCAAGGCATATATGCACAATATTCCCCGCGTATTTACAGAATTATTTCCTCCCAATGCAGTAATTGTGTATCTTGTAACAACAACACGTTTGATGCAACATTACGTGTACAGCAATATCATTATTACGTTGTCATGCTTTGGGCGACTAAGATAGCTATGTAGCGCAGAAGGTAAGGTGCTCCTTTTGTTCTTAGTGTTAGGAGTTTGAATCCCCTCTTTTGGAAAGAATTATACTTTCTGCTTGTATCTCGTCAATCGTGTACACAAATAAATGTATAAATATTATTATGTAACAATGTTAATTATCTGATTGCGTGACATATATCAAAACCAAATGTATCCTTTCCGTAACTCGGGATTTTAAGCTGTATCCTTACAAAATTTCAGATCAACCGGTTCAGTAGTTTTCAAGCCTATCCAGAACAAACCAAATGGACACCATCTCATTTCAAATAATAGTATAGATGACCCGCACGAACAGATGGCATATGTATAAACAACTGAAGACAAAATATAAATTTTTCATCTTATAATTATTCATACATATGTAACTATTTTGACACTTGTAATGTTAAGACAGTCCAGCTCCATGGCTAAATGGTTAGCATGTTGGCCTTTGTTCACAGGGGTCCCGGGTTCAATTTGCGGCAGGGTTGGGAATTTTAACCATAATTGGTTAATTTCGCTGGCACGGGGGCTGGGTGTATGTGCCGTCTTCATCATAATTTCATCCAACACAACGTGCAGGTCGCCTACGGGAGTCAAATCAAACAAGACCTGCATCTGGTGAGCCGAACTTGTCCTCGGACACTTCCGGCACTAAAAAAGCCACGTACGCCATTTCATTTTTCAAATGTTAAGACAATGTACTTTGTTTTCCTTTCTCTATTTAAACGGCCCAAGCAACATATTTTAGTAGACAATTAGTTTATTTTGAGGAGGCTTTTGTAATGAATCATTGCCCAAACACAAATTCTGTCTCCAAAATACAGATATGGGTCGAAGTGATGTATGTATAAATGACACAGAGGTAATGGCAAACAGAATGAACCGGTACTGTCTAACATAATACTCTTACACATACTTATCAAGTTCTCTGGGTGTTAGTAAGAGCAAGCCGCTAGTTTGCAGCATACAAAAAAAAAAAAAGCTTGAACAAAGCTCAAACTTGTTTGAACTCTGACGTCGTCTGTCCGAGCAGCTTGAGCTGTGCTCAGGCACATCACTAATAATGTGCCTGATATTACTACTCTCTGCCAACAGTTATGTAGGAAGTCAGCAAGAAGGATTAGAAGACTGCCAAGTATATTAAATCGTTCAGAGAGTTTATGGAGCAGCGGAGTGTGGTCTACAGAAACAAAAGCTTTTGAAATGTCTATGTAGCACATAGACACATTTAGTGGGAAACATCACTAAACAAGACTAAACACGATAGGTTTGAACTTCCGCAATGATCATTTCCCATCACTTTTATTTTAGTTAATGACTTGTGGCGTTTCAAATAATTTGCCATTTACTTTACAAATAAAATCATTGGTTCTTAAAATGCCCATCACTAAGCTTCAACCTGCTTGGGGGAATATATCTTTGCAATAAATGAAAAGAGGCCCAACAGGAGCACTTAAAAAAGTACCTGTGTTTAATTTAAGAACATTGCTGGGATAAGTATGATGTATTTGGAAGTACTGAAGAGGTAAGAACATTCCTCATCCAGAACTGGTGAAGCTAATGGTTCTGCTGAAATAGAAATAAAAAAAGCTATCTTCTTCATAGTTTATGTTCCCTGTTTCTGCTTCTGTGCGATGTATATCAATTACCAGAAAGTATGGATCACTATTTTTTTTTTACAATTGGCTTTACATCGCACCAACATAGGTCATATGGCAACAATGAGATAGGAAAGGGGCTATGAGAGGGAAGGAAGCGGCCGTGGCCTTAATTAAGGTACAAGCCCAACATTTGCCCAGCATCAAAATGGGAAATCACGGGAAATCATCTTCAGTGCTGCCGACAGTGGGGTTCAATCCAACTATCTCCTAAATGCAAGTTCACAGCTGGTTGCGCGCCCCTAACCACACAGCCTACTCGCTCGGCATTCCAATTTTATTTCAAGAAGTAAATTGCATGGAAAAAGTACTTTTTGTAAAAAGTAATGATTACAAATAAAAATGACTAAGAACATAATGGTTACAAGTAATCAGATTACTTTTACTCAGTTACTTCCCAACTTGATAATGAGGCAAGACGTAAGTCATTTCTTTATACCACCCAAAAGGAGCGACATGTTTTCAAAATGGACACATGCTATTCCCCAGATCAGAAATCTCACTGCCATGTTCATGCCAAGCACATTATTAAGGCTCACCCTGGTATTGGTGTCAGAGACGGAACTTACGTGACTGAGATGGCTGTTATGGACCATAAGGATACTGCTACTGGTGTCAGTTTCCGTGCTGTTGAGACTAACAAGAATTAAAGGAATTAACAAACACATTTATCAGCAGAGAGGCCTGTGTTATGTTGTAGAAAATCATGAAATGTCAGATAAAGAGACAACATGGTTGAATTTCCTCCTCTTCTTCTTCTTCTTCATTTCCCACTTTCAGTCTTCCGGGTGGGGTTGTAAATCAACTACCTCCAGTTTCCTATCTCTCTACCACTCCCTTCCTTCCTCCAATATTTCTTCTATGCTTACTCCTCTCTTCTCTATACTCTCCTTCTTTGTATCAATACACTTCTTTCTGGGCCATCCCTGTTGTCTTCCTCCTATTATTTTCTCCATAAATACTTGCTTTGGAACTCTAACCTCTTCCGGTCTCGTCATGTGTCCATACCATTTCAGCTTACAGGATTATCTGGTCTTGCACTTTAGGGAATCCAATTCTCTCTCAGATTTCTGTTTCTGATTTTAACCCTTTGTGTCTTCCCAATTATTCATCTAATGATTTCATCTCGGCTGCTTAGATTCTGCTTTCATCATGTTTTGTTGTTGTCCATGTGCCCGCTGCGTATGTCAAAATTGTTGTGTAATACACTGAGTACAGAATTTTTCTTGCATTTCTCTGGGACATCCCGGTTCCACACTATACCCCTCACACATTGGTAAAATCCACTGTCTTGTTGGATTCACTTTCCAATTTCTTCCTTTACTTTCCCATATTCTTCAAGTATCTCCCCAAATATGTGACTTCCATTTAATTCAATATTCCCTCTTCCTTTTCAATTACCTCTCATCATCAATACTGTCGTATGCTTCTCCACACTTATTTTCATTCCATATTCCTCTATCTCCCAATTCCATACAGTAACTTGTTCTTGTACTTCCATTTCATGTTCTCCCCATATTACTCTGTCGTCTGCAAAGAGTAAGGCCTTTGTCTCTTTGCTTCTCGGTTTTTGTTGTACATTTTTGTGGATTTCACCCATTACTGTAATGAAAAGTAGAGGGGATAACACACTTCCTTGTCGAAGTCCTGTTTCTATATTCAACCAGTTTTTTTGTCCTATCTTAGTCTTCACACTACTTACGCACTTTTCATATATGGCTTTGACCATTTGTACTTCTGCTCTGATTACCTCCTTTTTTTATCAATGCATCCCGGACCAGTTGCCGTGGTACACTGTCATGTCACATGGAACGGATTTCTATGTAAATAATTTTATTCTTCTTCTTTTATGACCACATAGGATCACTTCAGTCAGTCTGTCGTTCAGGTCTCTTTGAAGGGATTGTTCGGGCTTTGGGGTCCTCCCAGTACTTCTTCAGACGCTCCGATCTTCGGGCCCTTTCCTCAGTTGAAAATGTGCGTGTTGTTGGTTTGTTTTGTGTAAGGGTAAAGCGGAGGTTTGTATTCTTGAGTTTTGTACTCAATTTTATCTTATTTATGGTGTCTTCTGTTGTGTGGCCTATTTCCTTCAGATCCTCTCTTACTTCTCTGATCCATTTACATCCTGCTGTGGTATTTTTTTTAGACGAGATTGTGTTGTACTTGTTGTTTCAGAAGTCTCGAATCCTGCATCCTCATGATATGTCCAAAGAATCCCAGTCTCCTCTTACGCATAGTATCTCTAATGGGTTCTAGCTCTTTGTACACGACTTTGTTAGGTATTAACCGCCACTGTCCATTTCTGGTATTTTTTGTTGATGCAGGTTTTTCCAATCCTCCTTTCAATTTTCTGAAGTCTGTCAGTCTTTGATTGTTTATTCAGGTAAAAGAGTGTTTCTGCTGCATATGTAGCTTCCGGTTTTATAACTGTGTTGTAGTGTTTTATTTTTGTATTTATTGACAGACATTTCTTTTTGTAGATATCCCATGTTAATTTTTGTGCTTTAGCTAATCTATTTGTTCTTACTTGGATTGAGATTTTTTCATTTAAGTTATGTGTTATTACTTCTCCAAGATATTTAAACTGAGTTACTATTTTATTACCATTTATGGTGACTTCTTTTAGCTGTGTTGGTTTTTGGAGCATAATTTCTGTTTTTTCAAATGATATTTTGAGGCCAATTTTATTTGCAATGTTTTGAAGTTGTGATATCTGGGTTTTTGCTTCTTTTATGTCCACTGCTAGTAATGCTAAATCGGCAGCAAAACCCAGGCAATTTGTTTTGATTTTTTGGCCAATCTTTATTTTGGGGGGTCATTTCCTAAACCATTCCCTCATTACCATTTCTAGAGCACAGTTAAATAATAGTGGTGAGAGCCCATCTCCCTGCAGTAGTTCAGTTTTAATTTCAAATGTCTCTGATGTTTCACCCCTAAACTTCACTTTTGATTTGGTGTTGGTGAGAGTCAATTTCATCAGGTTTATTAATTTGGGGTGTAGTCCAAGGTGTCTTAAAATTTTAAACAGAGATTCTCTATGGATGCAATCATAAGCTTTCTTGAAATCTACAAATGTTATCACCATATCTCTGTTTCTTCTCCTGTTACAGTCCATTATCTACTTAAGACTTATGATCTGATCAGGACAGCAGCTCCAGGGTCTGAAACCTCCTTGATATTCTCCTAGTTCTTTCTCAAGTTGTAAACTTATCCTATTAAGGATGATTATTGAAAATATTTTGTATGTTATGTCTAGGAACAAGATTTCCCTGTAGTTATTACGGTCGGTTTTGTCTCCTTTTTTGTGCAGTGGATGGATGAGGGCTGTTGTCTAGTGTTCTGATAGTTCTTCTTTAATCCAGATAGAGACAAGTTGTTGATGGAGGGGAACTTTTGCTGATGTTCCTGCATATTTGCAGATTTCCGCAAAGGTCTGGTCTTCTCCTGGCGCTTTGTAGTTTTTTAATTTATTCAGAGCTTGGCAGACTTCCTTTATTGTGGGCGGATGGATGTTCTATGGTGATGATTTTATCAGGGTGTTGGTGTCCAAATGGAGTTCTGTAGGTTCCTCACAATTTAAAAGCTTGTTGAAATGTTTAGCCAGAATTTCTGCATTGTCTTTATAATTATGGGCCAGCTTACCATCTTCATCTTTCATCAGTAGGGTCGGGGGTTCATATTTTGGAGCTGCTTTCTGAAGGTTTTGTAGTAGTCCCTTGATTGAGTTTTATTGAATTTCTATTTAGGAAACTAAAATTAATTATATTTTGTATTATTTTTATGAATCATGATGTGTGTTGAAAAATGCTGTTTATTTTGCATTTTTTGGAACTTGGCACATGTTCCATATTCTTAGCCATTAAAATCAATATAGCCCATATTTCACGTCAAAAAATATTAAATTCTACTAAATTATTAGTCCTCTCAATAATGGAAAACAAATTAACAATTACATTTAAACACTAATAGTTTTAATTCTTTTATAAACCACACCCGGGCGAGTGGAGTGGGACACTGATGATGATTATGATGACGACGACGACTTCTTTTATAGCTCAACAATCGACAGTGTGCCAGTGGTTTCTCGATTATTTTGTAATTCAGGCATTCCCTTTCATTGCTTTACGGGACTCAATTAAGAACGTTCTGCATGTCATACACTTTGAAAATCCAGCTTCAACAAAAGCTGCAAAAAACAGCTGTCCGTAACATAAGTGTGATGAATAACTTAAGTTACATTCAGCATAATTTTTCATGCCTCAAAAAAGCACTCAAAAGCCTCCAAAACATGCACCTGTCATTTCCTGAAAGTTTCGAAACTGTGAATAATACTGTGGAACAACTGAAACATGATAGAGGCAAAGTTGCAGATATAGCAAAAATGAAGGTGGACACTGTACTTTCAAAGAACCCTAGATATGAAGAAATCGGATATGTTGCTGCAATGTTGTGTACAGATTTAAGTGTGAAGTTAACGTTGGACTTAATCCCAGCAGTCATTGTGAAGTTCAAATACGCCCTTATTACCTCTTCTGATGTTGAATGCAGCTTCAGTCAATATAAATCTGTCCTCACAGAAAACAAAATATCTTTCCACTTTTCCAGCACTTAGAAAAACATTTTGAATTCATTGTTTTGCTAACAGGGATTAAAAGATAGTGTATTCTTCAAAGTTCATATCAAAATGAGAAGTGCAACATTATGTTTCATGTAGGCCTACTTTGTTTAGCTTCATTGAACTTCGATATTGAACAGAAGTGATCGCTTTTGTAATTTTAAGTCCATATATAATTATATATTCAATAAAAATAACTAAATATATATGCACATACAGTAGTGTCCAAAAGTTAAGCATAATCACTAAACGAGGCCATACTGCCTGATAGGAATGTCAGACGGGTTGCTGAACAAACGGAAGCTGACTCACACACCGTATCTCACACAACTGGTCCAAGAAAACAGCGTCAGAAAGGTTCTGACAGCTAAGGTACACCTTTCACAACAACTAACAAAACTTGGCAATGTTTTCCACAACAAAATATGCTGCTGATAGGGTGTATGGTTACCCCCAATGGCAACACATGCTTCACAGTGACATGGCATGCTCTCTATCAGATGGTCCAAGAGCTCTTGTGGCAGTCGATCCCATTCCTCCGAAAGGGCAATGCGAAGGTCTTGGAGGGTTCTTGGTGGAGGCTGATGGGATGCAATTTGCCTCTCCAATGCATCCCAGGCATGTTCTAGTTCTATAGGATTCAGATCTGCAGACCTCGCTTGCCAATCCATGCGAAGAATGTCTTTTCCAGCCAGAAATTCATCCACCAGAGCAGCGCGGTGCGGCCAGGCATTATCGTCCATTAAGAGGAAGCCTGGACAAACAGTACCTCTGAAGAGTCGAACATGTGGTCTCAGTACCTCATCCCTGTATCTCTGAGCGTTAAGAGTGTTCCTCGGACCACTTATGAAGATGTGCAGGTCCGTACGGCCATTCAAAATGATGCAGCCCCACACCATGACGCCGCCACCACCATACTGGTCCCGTTACATGATGTTCCTGTGGTTGTATTGGCTATCTGGTTCTCTCCAGATTAATGTGCAATGGGAATAGTTCTGCAAACTGAAGCGGGATTCATCTGTGAAGAGCACATGCCTCCATTCATTCACGGTCCAGTTTCGATGTTGACGGCTGCACCACAGTAAACGGGCCCATCTCGGTGCTGGAGTGAGTGGGACGCACACTGCTGGACGTTGGGCAAACAGCCCTGTTGTTCTGAGCCTCCAGTACACAATTTGCCGGGAAACGGCAACCCCTGAGACGGCTGCAAGATCCGTCGACAATTGTCTTGCAGGTGCAGTCCGATTTCGTCAGGCGGTTAAAACCAGATATCGGTCCTGCTGTGGGGTCGTTACCCATGGTCGACCTGGTACTGGCCTATGCCTAACATCTCCTGTGTTTCAAAATCGTCTCCAAAGCCTGGAAATGACACTTTGTGGCACATTCAAGGATACGGCGACTTCGTTCTGTGCCTGGCCTGCTTCCAGGCGGCCGAGTATTCTACCCTGAAAAAGAGGGTACAAATGGCGTCGTCGTGCCATTATGTTGTCATGTTCACTATGAGGCTTCACTCCGCACACTATAACAGGGAAAACACGACTAAGGGAATATGAGGCGCAGGCACTGGCTGTGTTTACCTTGCGATTACGCCACTAGTCAAAGCAGGGAACACTCCTTTCCTAAACAGAGCGAACACATAAGGTTGGTAGGTGCATACGTCGTGCGATTTGCGGTCTATTTCCTGATGTCCTGCTTACTCGTAACTTATGCTTCCTGGACACTAGTGTATTTGATTAATTATAAATACATATAAATCTCTTCCCTGGTCATCACATAATCCTTCCTGAACTCCATTTTTTTTTTTTTCCAACATGTTACACAAAGAAAAAATTATATCAAAAATTTATCTATCTCTTCTAAATCCATATTGTTTTTCCTCAATTTCCTTTTCTACTTTCATCCTCAATCTTCGCTCTAATATCCTCTCAAGGATCTTTACTTCATGTGAAATGAGGTTGATTCCCCTACAGTTGCTACATTCTTTCTTATCACCCTTTCTGAATACTGGAATTAGACCCTTCCTTGACCTTTCCGGTACTCCTTTTTTCTTCATTATCACTCACAATAATCTATATATCCATTGTAGCCCTAATGGTCCTCCTGCCTTTGTCATCTCTGTAGCCACCTCGTCCACACCTGATGCTATGCCACTTTTTGTCATCTTTACAGTAAAATAAAAGTTAAGAAAAGAAATTGTGTAAAAAATGGAAAATTTCAGTCTAAAGAAGTTAAAAGAACACACATTGAAATGAACAAGATATATAAGAAAGAACTGTGAAAAGAAACTTATTGTGGACATTTTTAAAAACAAGAAGAGTGAAAATGTTAAGATATATGTGAAGGACAAAGCTGGAATATAACTGACACCACCATTAGAAATAAAAAGCTCAAGAGGAAAAATAATTTCATAGTTTGACTAAAGCAAGAAAATGGAAGTAATCAAAGGAGGACACCCAACAATTAGAAGAATTTGAAATACTGCAATGAAAGAGGTGGAACTGGATGTTATAATGGACAACAAATAGAAGAAAAAATTGTAAGAATAGATGTTGCAGTAGAAATAAGGGCTTCCAGGTATGTGGGACTGCAGAGGGGATGTAGATACATTAAGTGTGTACAAAAGAGAAACATGTCCCAAAAACTGAATAAAAATGAATAATAATAATGTACAATTCCATCGAGAAGACTGTAATAATTAGATGAAGGTGGTGATTAGTGCTTTAAGGGGAAATATAATTAGATAATTACATGAACAATAATTTGGTTTCAGAAGGAGAAAACCAACAGTGGAGTGAATTTTATTGAAACAGAATATGGAAGAACAATAGGAATACTAGTATGGGAAGGATATACATACATACATTACCATTATAGACTGTTATGCCTTTCAGCGTTCAGTCTGCAAGCCTCTGAGAATTTACTAAACGTCACCACAATCCTCGATTTCCAACTAGTGTTGTGGCCTCATTTAGTTCTATACCTCCTATCTTTAAATCGTTAGAAACCAAGTCTAACCATCATCATCTTGGTCTCCCTCTACTTCTCTTACCCTCCATGGCAGAGTCCATTATTCTCCTAGGTAACCTATCCTCCTCCATTCGCCTCACATGACCCCACCACCGAAGCCGGTTTATGCGTACAGCTTCATGCATCTAGTTCATTCCTAAATTAGCCTTTATCTCCTCATTCCGAGTACCGGTACCCTCCTGCCATTGTTCCCACCCGTTTGTACCAGCAATCATTCTTGCTACTTTCATGTCTGTTACTTCTAACTTATAAGATATCCTGAGTCCACCCAGCTTTCGCTCGCGTAAAGCAAAGTTGGTCTGGAAACAGACCGATGTAAAGAGTTTTGTCAGGGAGCTGACTTCCTTCCTACAGAATACTGCTGATCGCAACTGCAAGCTCACTGCATTAGCTTTATACACCTTGATTCAATGTCACTTAATATGGGAAGGATATAATAACTAATGACATTTATTGATTTAAAAGGCCAGTGATCGTGTCTCCAGAACAAAAGTTTGAGAAAATCTGGGACAGAAAAGTACCGGTAAGGAAACAATAAAAATCGTAGCAGCAATGTATTTTAAATTAATAATGTTATTTGCTTTACGTCCCACTAACTGCTCTTTTACTGTTTCGGAGACGCCAAGGTGCCGGAATTTAGTCCCGCAGGAGTTCTTTTACGTGCCAGTAAATCTACCGGGACTGAGCCAGGATCGAACCTGCCATGTTGGGGTCAGAAGGCCAGCGCCTCAACCGTCTGAGCCACTCAGCCCGGCATGTATTTTAAATGCTGCAGTTATGCCAGAATAGGAAGGCAAAGCAGGATGGTTTGAAATTGAAACCCAATGAAGACAAGCACGTGCCATCATATTTCATTGCTTAATAATGGAGACTCTATGGCCCAGTTTCTTCAAATCTCTGTATAATTTTACTTACCAACAAACGTTAACTAACAATTGTTATTTATTTTTTTGCTAGTGGCTTTACGTCGCACCGACAAAGATAGGTCTTATGATGGCGATGGGATAGGAAAGGCATAGGAGTTGAAAAGTGGCTGTGTCCTTAATTAAGGTACAGCCCCAGCATCTGCCTGCTGTGAAAATGGGAAACCACGGAACACCATCTTCAGGGCTGCCGACAGTGGAATTCGAACCCACTATCTCCCAGATGCAAGCTCACAGCTGCGTGCCCCTAACCACATGGCTAACTCGCCCGGTGTGTTATTAATTAATTTAATACTTCAGTTAAAAGTACCCTGTTTCATGAACACATTTCCAACATTTGTTACAAAATATTGTTAAAGACAATTAACCCGTTTTCGTGATATTTCTGAATGAGTTTGGCAAAAAGTGTCTTGTTTCTTTACATAAAGCATTCCTAATGGTGTGCTGCAGTATTTTGTCACACATGGTGACATTATTATAGGTTATGGTTAGTGGACACCGTTAAAACGTAAACATGTCAAGTAAGAGGCAACAAAAGCGTTATGACGAATGCAAGACAAATGTTACAGTTTTCATTTGAAAGTATGCGAGTGTGCTTGAAAATTGTAAGAACAGACTGTTATATCACAACATTCAATATATTCTTATATGAATGCAATCTAAGGCTCCCACATCACCAGGAAAATGTGATAATTGATATGCCTTGAATGATTTTCGGGCATTCTTTTAATGTGGGGAAAATAATGTAATGCCTTGTTAATGCTGCAATGGCAGCAGGAATTCCGTGTAGAATTCTACACACTCTTCTCTTGCACTCATGAACATACTTCTTAGAATTACATTACAAGAGTCTGAAGCATAATGTAATAAGGAGAGGCCGGACCTTGCGGCCAACCTATTTCAATGAGCTTCAATGTACCTAAACGTTCTCACAGTTATTTCTGCCCCCCCCCCTCTCTCTTGGACCCGATTTCATACATTTATTCTATGAAATCTAATGGACATATCACACTGTGAGATATGCGCAAAGAAAGGCAAAATCTCAAAGTTTAGCTGTGTTTAGATTTCATCCCACGTGGTTTCATTTTCAGCCGTTTTGAGCACGCAGGAATCGAGTAAACAAAATGGCCGCTGCTGGAGAGCAGAAGTCGTTCTGTGTGCTTGATTACCATATAAACAAGTCTGTGATTAGTGTTCAACGGTATTTCCATACCAGGTATGGAGGAGACCCACCTACTGGAAAAGCCATTCGTGCGTGGTATGCAAAATTCAGACAGACGAGCTGCATCAGTAAGCAAAAGCAGACTGGCCATCCTTCGACCGGGAAAGAGACAGTGGAACGTGTTCGCGCCAGCTTCGTGCGGATTCCGCATAAGTCCACCTACCAGGCAACGAGGCAACTTGAACTTCCGCAGGCAACTGTTTGGCGCATTCTGCGGAAACGTTTACGAATGAAACCCTACCACTTGCAACTGGTGCTGGCCTTAAAAGACACTGATTATGCTACTCGAGCGTCCTTCTATGCTGATTTTCTCGCATTAATGGAAGAGGATGGGTTCTCCGAAAGGGTAATTTTCAGTGATGAAACGACTTTTCACCTTTGCGGGACAGTGAATAGACACAACGTAAGGATCTGGGGAACTTCTAATCCCCATCAATTTATGGAACACCAATGAGATTCTCCCAAGGTGAATGTGTTTTGTGCCATTTCCCATGAGAAGGTTTATGGGCCCTTTTTCTTTATTGAACCTACTGTGACAGGAAATTTTTTTCTTGATATGCTGCAACAATGGCTCCTGCCACAGCTCGAAGAGGGTAGTGCAGATTTCATCCTTCAACTGGATGGTGCCCCTCCGGGTTACCATGGCAACGTTCGGAGCCATCTCAACGAGACATTGCCACAACGCTGGATAGGTCGTGCACTTCAGGAGGATCTAACTCTCATTCGTTGGCCACCGCGTTCCCCCGACTTAACCCCATGTGATTCCTTCTTGTGGGGTTTTGTAAGGTGATCACATACAACACTTGTGATATGACTGAAAAAACTTTGAGAGTTTACCGTTCTTAGCACATCTCTCTCTCCCTCTCTCTCTCTCTCTCTCTCTCTCTATATATATATATATATATAAATTTGAGGTAGAAAATCCAGTTAACCTCAGTTTACTTAATATTTTTATTTGCATTTTTATCTTCACATCCCGGAAATAATAATTTATTTCGTACAAAAATATAGCTTCGGCTAGACTCAAACTCACGTCGTCAAGGTTCAAAGAATTATAATAAATGTAAGAAATTTATTTCACTTCCACCTATTCAATACAATTCAAAATGTTGACATTTGAGTTAAAACATTATTAAAATGAGAGTTGAGACATGTTTCGCCCTTTCCTATGGGGCATCATCAGTCGTATCAATACCTCAAATCCTACAGGTACTTGGTTGAAAATTGTTCTATAATCTGCTGCATAATTGAATACATTAAAAAAACTTACCAATCATATCATTACCTTGTATCAAATTGATTAAAAATCTACTACACTAATGAATACATTGAACAAACTAAACTTTAAAAACCTGTCATATAAGTAAAATTAAAAATATTGATGGCCTGGAGCCATGGTCGATGCTAAAATTATTACAAAATGGTGGAAATGGGTATAGAACAATACAAATGTTTGTGTGTGAAATGATGAAGAAAAGCATTCCAATACTGTGCCAATTTCCGTATTGTTTGATCTTGGCACGTCGTACTTGATGAAGTCTATTAAAAAATAGTGAACAAGTTATAATTTTTTTTTGTGTGTTTTTAGTTTGTGACTAGCCCAGGCTGACTAGCCCAGACACGTTGCATTCAAGTCGCAGTTCAACCCGAGTACTTATGTTGAACAAATCTATTGTAGACCGACCAAATGAGTTCACTGAAATGTCATTAGACCATCCAACTCCATTGAGCACTCTCTGTGTTAATGGTGTGCCTAGCACAGAAATCAATCAATCACAACTGATCTGCATTTAGGGCAGTCGCCCAGGTGGCAGATTCCCTATCTGTTGTTTTCCTAGCCTTTTCTTTTTAAGCCATAAAATTTGGTATTTGGAATCTCCTTTAAAATTAAGAAACACATAGTTTATGTTTTTGGAAAATCTACTGAAGGGGTGGTGAACTCAAATGAAAAATGGGGAAAATTCTTAAAATTAGTATATCTCAAAGATGTAACATGTTACAGACGTGAAAATTGGTATTTGGAATCTCCTGTTAAAGTAAAGGAACACACTATTTTTTTTTCTGGAAATCCACTTAAGGGGAAGTGTTAAGGAGGGTAAATTTTTAAAATGAGCATATATACAGTATATATATCAAAAATTTAACACCTTACAGACGTGAAAATTGGTAGTTACAGTCATGAAAATTAGTATTTGGAATCTCCTTTAAAAATAAACACGTAATTTTTTGTTTTAGGAAAATCTACTTAAGGGGTGGTGAACAGGAGTGACAAAGGGGGTGAACTTTTAAAATGAGTATATCTCATGAACGTAACACGTTACAGACGTGAAAATTGGTAATTTTAATCTCTGTTAACAATAATTAAATACGCTTTTTGGGGGGTAATCGACTTAAGGGGGTGTAAAAGGAGTTGAATTCCTTTTATGAGGATATAAATAAGAAGTAGACTTAAAACAATACACCGCTAATAATAAATTGTCATTAAGATAATATGCACTGCTGTGCAAAACTTAAGGACAAAAGTAACTTTCGCATGTTGTGTCACTGCGAAGTAACATAGCTCGATGAAACTTGAACCATAAATAGGAAGAATTGCAACAGTATGGTACGGCATGCAACTGGAAGGAATATGCAATGAGTTGAACAGAAATGACACTTTTATACAGATACAATAAATTACACGTACACTGAAGAAAATGGAAATTGCAACACCCAGAAGGAGTGGTGCTACATTGCTGCAGTTGAACATGCAGGACGAGTGTTCGGTTATGATTCGATGATTACACTTTCAGGTCCCTCTGACCGCAAGTTTGGACAACAATCAATACAGTATGTGCCCACCACGAGCTGCAATACATTGATGAATTCGTTGAGGCATTGAGTCAATAAGGCCCTGGATCGCTTCCTGAGGAATTGTGGCTCATGCTTGCTGCACTGCACAGATCAGTTGTTCCAGAGTTGTGGGTGGCTGAGGACGGTTGGCCAGTTGTCAACCCATCATGCCCCACACATGCTCAATAGGACTGAGGTCCGGGGATCTGGTGGGCCATTCTAAGGTTGTGATGTCATGGAGAGCTTCTCTGGAGATGCGTGCAGTGTGAACCCGGGCACTGTCCTGCTGAAACATCCCATTAGCAATGTTCGCCATCATAGGGACAACCACTGGTTAGAGTACCCTATCAACGTACTGTCGAGCAGTCATAGTGCCCTCAACAAGCACTAATTGTGATTTCACATTAAAGCCAATAGCTCCCCAGACCATAATGCTTAGTGTTGGCGCTGTGTGCCTCTCGACAATAAGATCTGGGTGGCCTCTCTCCCCGGTACGTCGGCGCACACGATTCCGGTGATCACTGCGGGCAAGACAGAAGCATGATTCATCACTAAAGACGACCCTATGCCATTCGTCGACCCACGGCGATCTTTCTCGACACCAGGCCAGCCTTACACGTCGCTGTTGTGGGGTCAATGGAACACCTTCTGCAGCGACACGGGCTCGTAAGCCAGCTGCAGACAGGCGATTACCAACTGTTTGTTGTGTAACATGGGGTGCCACAGCTGCTCGAATTTGCGCTGCTGTTGTATGGGGTTCCATCCGGGCCATCCGAATGATGCAGCGATCCTCTCTCACAGTTGTCTGTCACGCTGGGCCTGTGCCAGGTCTACGAGTGTGGGTACCTTCATTTGACCACAGCTGCCATACACGTTGTACCGTAGACGCCTGTCGGCCAACACGTGCAGCGAAAGTCCTTAGCAATAATCCAGCCTCACACAGCCCAATTATCCGAGCCCTCTCAAATGGCGACAGTTGTTGATAGCGTGCTCTTCTCTGTCGTCGAGGCATGTTTGACGGGGAACACTTCACTGCACAGACTGCAAGTCAAGTACGCTACACCAGAGTCCGTATACTGGAGCTGATTCCTCCGCGACCAATCACGTGGGGAGACCTGTAGCAACAATCCAATGGGTCTGAAACTTTGATCGTTTCCATACCTACATGGCATCGTTACATATCTTGAAAATCAACACAAACGACCAATGGCTTCATGGTGTTGCAATTTCCATTTTCTTAAGTGTAAGTCACTGTGAATCATGATGGTCCCCTGGACATCACAAAAGAAGGGACATGGTTCTTAAAAGGGTGTGTGGTCACCAAAGACAGCAATGCATTCTCTGCAACGTGTTCATATGCTGACCACAGGATTGGTAAGGAGTTCCTATGGTAGGGCGTTCCATTCCCCCACCACCACGGTTGACAACTGCTGGATGGTCGCTGGTGCATGTGGACATGCTGCAATACGTCTGCCCAACATGTCCACATGTGCTCAATGGGATTTAAATTGGGGGAACGGGCAGACCAGTCCATTTGTTGAATATCCTCTCGTTCCAAGAGCTCCTCCACCTGCGCTGTTCAATGTGTACGTGCATTGTCATTCATAAAAATGAAGTCAAGACCGAATGCACCCCTGATAAGATGCACATGGGGAAGAGTACACTGTCACAATAACGTTGACCAGTGAGTGAACCCCTTTCAAAGATTTGGAGGTCAGTATGCCGATGCAACATTATGCCTCCCCACACAATAACACTTGCGCCACCAAAATGATCTGTTCGACAATGTTCCTGGATGCATTCAGTGTTCCCACCTCTCACCAGATAACGGTACGTCTAGAATCACTACTCAGACTGAATCTACTCTCATCTGAAAAGTGCACGCGACCCCACTCCTCTTCAGTCCAGACCTGATGCTCTTAGCACCATTGTGAATGGTGCCGCCGATGTGCGGGTGTCAACTGAACACAATATAACGGTCGTTGGGCAAACAGACCACCCCCATGCAGTCACCGTGCCACTATGGAGCATGAGATAGGATGCCTTGCAGTCCCATTAAATGTGGTTGCAATTGTACCCACTGTTTGACGTGAGTCACTTCTTGCCTGTTGCACAGTGGAGCAGTCATCTGCTGCTGTAGTTGACCATGGTCGAACCCCTCCTCTCCTTTGAACAGCAGTGCCTGTGGTACAGAATGCTCTCCATGCACATGAAGCAATGCTGTGAGAAATACCAAACTTCTGGGTTACACTCGTCACACTTTGTCCTTCCAGTTTCCCGATTCCTCCCCGTGTGAAGTCATCCAAATGTTGTCTCCGGGCCATGTTGTAATGAATAACACCACAACAGTGCACCATAACAGTTCGCTGATTGACTCACACTGTCTTGTCCCATTCCTTCAACTGCCTCGTTTTGTGAGGCCAGACCATTTGGCGCTACAGTCGCGCTGCTCTCACGCCAGGTGGGGAGACCCCTGGCAACATGCAACTGCACTGCCATTCATTTCCACCGAGTAGTTTATATATGTTATGTTGCTTTACTTATCTCGTCCTTAAGTTTTGTACAGCAGAGTACATGCCACTCCACTTCAACAAGCACAAAATCATGTATAGAAGACTAAATTGTCATGCTCATTTGCATATTATAATACTATTAATACTTACAACTCGCCTGGCGATAGGATTCTTGTGTTGTAGTTCATAATCAGATAATGTTGATGCCTGGATTAGAGAAAAAAAATGTCATTAAGACAAAACTATGCAATATAGAACCAAGCCTTAACAATAAATATCCAAAATACACTAGTAGCAAGAAAAAAAAAAAGATCACAAACATGTTCTTCACAGTTACACATATTTCACAACTCCACAAGCAGCAATGAACTGCATTACTTTCTAAAACACCATTCATAGTACAGCACAATAATTACCGGTGGGTCTCCAGTGTTCTCCCTAGGACCTTTCTAATGGGCGCACCGCCCAGCCGTTTTCACTGACCACCCGGCTATCATAACCTAGATATCTACTAATTAGGCCTACATAATAATCCAAGTTACTCTACGTCGCACCGACACAGATACAGTAGGTCTTATGGCGATGATGGGATAGGAAGAAAGCGACTGAGACCTTGTAAAAGTACAGCCGCAGCATTTACCTCATGTGAAAATAGGAAACCACGGAAAACCATCTTCAGTGCTGCCGACAGTGAGGTTCGAACCCACTATTTCCCGAATGCAAGCTCACAACTGAGCGCTCCTAACTCGCTCGGTTTCCGTAATATTAATACATATTTCAGTCACTGAAAACCTACAACCTGTTTTCCAGTCAGTGACCGGATCAGGGATGGAATGAATGAAGCTCCCATCTTGCGGTGATGATAGGAATTCTGCCGGCTGCCGAAGCCTGTTGCACTCCTCTGGGGCAATGATAAATGACTGACAGATGAGATGAAATGTTTATGGAGTGCTGCTGGAATGAAAGATGACAGAGAAAACAGGAGTACCCGAAGAAAAACATGACCCACCTCCGCTTTGTCCAGCACAAATCTCACATGGAGTGACCGGGATTTGAACCACAGAACCCAGCAGCGAGAGGCTGGCGCACTGCCGCATGAGCCACGGAGGCTACACATTTCAGTCATTATGTGTTCCAAATTAAAATATAAAAACTGTAAAACTTTATTTAAATGAAAAATCTTCATTATTGTCAGCATAACTGCGCGAGTTACATCGGAGTTCAGCTTATCACGTAGTGTCGTGCGCGAGCGGGGTCTGGATTAGCGTGGAATCGCATGCGAGCACTCGATTCCGAGGGACGTAACAAACCCGACTGGCACTCCACAGCAACCGAGTGATTATGAACGAGCAGTAGAACACTAGAAGTTCAAAATACTTTGTTATGTCTTCATGATAACACTAAAATAGTTCATTTTTTGCAGTTAATGTTTACCTGTCTAATATTATTATTAATGGCCGAGGGGAATAAGTTGAAATTTTTTTTCATTCATTTTCTACGTAGTATTCCCCGCCCGACTACTCATTCCTGCCACCCAGCTAACGAAAACTTCTGGGGAGAACACTGGTGTCTGAATAACAATGCCCATCAAAGTGTCTCTAAATATTCACTTATTCCCTTTAAAATATAAACTACCACCATCTGCGTTCAATGAATATTACAATGTAGTCTGTGATATTAGAATTGGCCCCCTTTTTAATGTGGCTAATTTCTTTCAAAATTCTATACTGGTACCAAATATAATGCCTGAACAAGTGCATGAGGGTGGATCAAATACAAACAGGAATTTGAATGTACCGCTGCTGTTAGTAATAATTATACGGCGGGGCTTTGCCAGGATGTTGGTGGGGTTTGTGGAGAAGGGATTAGTGCATGCGAACGACGGTGGAGAGGAGGGCTACTTCAGTACGCCATGAGTGACCAAGAGGTGCACATGTCTATTGCACAATGCATCATTATCAAATTTCTCCCAAGAGAGGGTACCAAACTTTCTGAATTTTTGAGACGGCTCTGCGCAAAGTTTGAGGAAGAAACACTTTCGCAAACTCCAGTGTATGAGTGGGCTAAAAAATTTGTGGCAGGAAGAGAAGCTGTGGAAAATGAATCTCATGAAAAGAGACTGTGCACAAGCATCACTGCAGAAAACCTTGTTGCATTCGTTGACATTATTGGTGAAGATCGGCGAATAAAAATTTTGTAAATTGTTTTAGCTGTAGAAATAAGTTACGGAAGTGTTCAAACCATCATCCGAGATGAACTACATTTCAGAAAATTGCCAGGTGTTTTCTTCGTCTCCTCAACCGGGAACACAAAACTTGACGCCAGGAAGTTTGTCTCAGATGCCTATATCACTATGAGGAGGAAGGAGAGGATTTCTTGCATCGTATTGTGACTTGTGATGAAACTTGGGTAAATCATTACACCCCAGAGTCAAAGCAAGCAAGCATGGAGTGGCGGTGAAGAGACAAAGCAGGTGCGGTCAAGGCCAAAACGCCCATCTGCTGGTGTTTGCAACCGTTTTCTGGGACTCCGAAGGCGTTTTGCTGGTGGATTTTCTTCACAAACAAAGGACAGTTAATGCAGTATAATACTGTCACCTTTTGGACGGAGCAAAATCTGCGTATTACAACAAGTGACGCCGGCAACCGATCCGAAATGCCATTCTTCTCCATGACAAGGCAAGGCTGCATTCTGCCGCTTTAACGCAGGAAAAACTGGAGGAAACTGGACTCCTCTGGAACATCCTCCTTACAGTCCAGGTTTATCGCCCTGCGACTAATATTTGTTTGGACCACTCAAACAAGACCTAGGAGGACAGTGGTTTGATGATTATGCAAGTGTAGAAGAGTTTGTGCACAACTGGCTCCGCACATGTTCCTCTTCTATCAGGACGGCATAAAAAACCTGCCAATCTGATGGAGAAAATGTGTATCAAAGGCAGGTCACCGCGTAGAAAAGTGATATCTATATGTGCAATTTTTTGGTTGATGCAATAAATTTTTAAAAAATAATTCTCATTTATATTTGATCCGCCCTCGTACATACCTAAACCTGCCCCCAAGTACGGTTCAGTCCATTACCCACAAAAAGGACAAGAACAAATTTTTTTGAAACTAATACGACCTTGTCAATGAAAAGATCAGGAAGGTGGCTGGCGGCCTAGACTTTCATTATAGTGAAAAGACATATTGTGGCAAAAAACATGAATAAATTATTATTTACACTTAGGTCAACACTACGGGCTCAGTAGAGTCAAAATTGTATCCTATTATAGAGAGGTTTTCGGATATTTACTAGCCAGAAGAAAACGTATGGAAAAAGTATCTGATGTATAAATGGAGGAATTCTTACAAGATACTGAAAGCAATTCAATCCAAAAATATGAAGTATGCCACTGATTTACAAAGCACATTATTTTACAGGCACGAAATACATATTGCAATCGTGTGAGCGATTTATGCAGATGCTTATCAGAATTACAAAATAAATTTATTTATAAAAGAAGTAATATTGTGGAATACTTCTATGAAAGTGGAAATTAACTGTGTGCATCATTAGAAAATTAACATTTACACACTGCGAGTGTATTACTTTTAATGGAGTCAGAATTCTTGATGAAGTGGTATGACTTTCTTTCTAAATGAAATGTTGAAGTTCCATGTTCATCATTATAAATCCTGTGAAATGGGAATACATACCAATAAAATGAGCAAGAAGATGATGGCTTAAATTGGCTATGTTGACTATGTTGAACACCATTCATACTGAAGGGCCAGATGCAGCAATAATTTAAGTGGGCATTTCTTTACTGTCCTATTTGATTTTCCTGTTATATATGCACGTGTAGAAAGTTACCTCTTATCTAGTCTACTAGGATCATTTAATTACTTACAGGTTCTAAATCTTTACTAGGTTCATCAGAGTTAAATTTTACATTGTTGTGTTCGGCATTTCAATGATTATGTGTGACATTTGAAAACTTTCAAAGCAAACAATTACTTAGGAATGGATGTATTATATTTAACCCAAAAGTTAATAATCAGGTGCTAATAATTATTATTATGATGATAATAATAATAATAATAATAATAATAATAATAATAATAATAATAATAATAATAATAATTGAGAGAGTAAACTAAAGATGTAACGTGTTTGTGAATCAAGCAGTTATAATATTGTAAGGGATCCTCGATAGATATTAATTTAAGGCATTGTGTAGAGGTATTCATCCTGACAACTATCTTATGGTAAAATTATGGTAGACTGAAATATCAACTGCATAATATTGATTTAACACTGCTGTATGTTGGGAAGTGATATCTTCATATACATGTTTAGATGTGGTTATACTGTAACGGACATATTGCCTCATCGTATAAAGTGGGTCTTTGGTAATATGCGAATGTTAGAATTTCTTCGTATGGTGAAAATGAATTGATACGAGTCTTCCATGATATACAGGTATGACAGAATAATATAGGGATTTGTATTGATTGCATTATTTAGGATGAATATTTTCAATAGGAAAAACAATGTGTTATTCAAGAGCTTCATCACGCCCCCCATGTTACATCAACTGACTAGAGGCCACCTCAATTAAATACTGTGTATTGAAGTCTAAATAGGCTTCTGGAGACATTTATTCCATTGGAAAAATCTTTTGGAGTGTTTGCATGAGTAGAGAAATTGGATGAACAAATGATGTAAAAATTACCTCAATTTTTCAAAACAGAAAATATGATCCATGAGAAAAACTATACTGCAAATTTAATTTAGCATATTTTGTAATTCTTTCTACCTAACAATCATTTTGATACACCAACTTAAAAAAATTCAGTCTTCCAGAAATATTGTTTATCGGTCATATTATTGACGGGAATGGTGTCAGACCAAACCCAATTAAGAATCAAGCGATATGCAATTTTCCACAACGCTCCACAATTAAGCATATATGACAATTTTTAGGAAAAACACACGTTTTGCTGACCACTGTCCAGATTATACTGAAGCCACAGGACTGCTTCAAGAATTACTAAGGCTCAATAACAGATGGAAATGGAATGATGCATGAAAAACAGCTTTCAAGAAAATGAAGATCTTGATGGTGAACTCCATTGAAGTCGGATATCCCGATTTCAGACAACTGTTTATTATTCAGTCAGGATCATCTATCATAGGAACTGGAGCAGTCTTAACAGGAAGACAAGCCTGCATCAACAAAGGCCGGACAGAGTGGCTCAGGCGGTTGAGGCACTGGCCTTCTGACACCCACTTGGCAGGTCTGATCCTGACTCAGTCTGGTGGGATATGAAGGTGCTCAAATACGTCAACCCAATGTCGGTAGATTTACTAACACGTAAAAAGAACTCCTGCAGAACTAAATTCCGGCACTTCGGTGTCTCTTAAAACCGTAAAAATAGTTCGTGAGACGTAAAGCCAATAACATTATTATTATTATTATTATTATTATTATTATTATTATTATTATTATTACTTCAACAAAGAATTATTCGGCATTCTTGAGCAGAAGACTAAGAAGGCATGAGGAGAAACACACAACTACTGAACTTGAGATGTTAGCAATAGTGTATGCACTCCAGCAATGGAATAAAATGATTTATGGATATTCAGTTGTGGGAAGGACGAACCACAAAGCAGTGGCATTTGTATTAACAATGAGCATGGCAAGTGAGAGAGTATCTTGTTGGAATCTCTTCATCCAGCAATTTGATATCACAACTGAATAATACCCAGGCAAATTGAATATTTTAGCAGACATTTTCAGCCAAAATTCAAGAGAAGAAGAAGTAGAAGAAGAAAGAATAAATATTGTAGAACTGATTCCTGAACATGAAGAATTTTTGAAAATTTAAAATCCTCATCTGGCATCCAAATGATTGATCCAGCACTGGAATATATCATTCAATATTACAAGATGACTGATATTGGAGACATACGATACCCACGCTAAAGAATATAGCTGTGGGATACAGATACATTTTTTTTACAACTGGCTTCACATCACACCGACACAGATAGGTCTTATGGCGACAACAGGACAGAAAAGGGCTACGAGTGAGAAGGAAACAGCCATGGCTTTAACTAAGGGACAGCTCCAGAATTTGCCAGGTGTGAAAATGGGAAAACCATGGAAAACCATCTTCAAGGCTGCTGACAGTGCAGTTCGAACCCACTATCTCCCGAATGCAAGCTCACGGCTGTGCAAGCCTAACTGCAAGGCTAACTCTCTTGGTCTAAGGATACAGATACCAAGATAGGTTATTACATAAATTCATCAACAGACAGCAAACGAAATTACGTGTAATTCTTCCAGCAGAACTTCACAAAAATTCAATCTGGCACAACCATCGAATAAGAGCACATGGACGTGCAGATTAATTAACAACTACCGTTTACAAGACATTTACATGGCTGAAATTTCAAGGGACTGCAAAAAATTTAATCCGGACTTGTGACTTATGCCAGAGAGTCTAGCATAATTCTTCGTTACTTAGACAACAACCAATACCTTTCTTGCCAAATAGACCTCAAAAACTGTACGTTACGAATTTATTTCGACAACTTCCCACAGCTAAAAAAGGGAATAGTTATATTGTAGTAGTGGTGGATGTTTTCTAACTTTGTATCACTACATCCAATTCAGAAAGCTAACTGAAAACAAATTATCCAATGTTAGGACAAATTTATCATACTGCTTATGGGCAAACCAAATTTGATATTAAGTGATCATGGAACTCAGTTTACCGCCACAGAATTTAAAAAGGCCATGCTTAGGTGGAACACTCACCTCATATTTGACTTAGTAAGGCATTCTCAAACGAATGCACCAGAGAAAATCATTAACGAGATGGTCAAATTTTGCCACATTTATTGTTCAGTACGACACTAGAAATGGATTGATGTTATCCCTATTATAATAGACTGTATTAATAATACCATACATGAATCTACCGGAGAAATACCAATGGCAATACACTTCAACTGTTACCCGAATCATCCATAGAGCACGGTAACTAAATGTACATCAAACGTAAGTCCTTCATCAGAAGAAGACATTGAACAAGCTCATAACCGCATGAGAAGGCAAGCTGAACATAGTTTGGAGAGAACCAGGCAAAGATGATTTCACAAACCACTTCTGGTCAATGACTTGATGTTAATAAGAAAGCCTGTAATCTCAATCCCACTGCAAAATTTTGTGCAAAATTTGCCCATGTATATTGGACAATTTGGAATAATTGAGATCTTAAAGAATAATGGTTATAGAATTCAAAATTTAGACCAGTCAAACACATCAATCTACACTGCATCCAATTTGAAGTTATATCCTATGCAAGTTCAAACTGCAAATGAGAGAAATATTCTATACAAGTTGGATTTAAAAGCAAAGAACAAGTGACACTGTTAGAAGAGGAAAAATGGGATGAACAATGCGAGGAATATCAGCGGAACTACCTGTCAACCAAGGACCAGTTGTTAACAATCCTTAACAAAGCAACGAAGTATGTTGTTGATTCAAGAAAGGGAGAAATTACTGCTGAAACTCAACAGGAGAAGCTGTTTAGATTAATGAAAAGGTCATATGTTCAACCAATCAGAAGAAATGAAAAAAAAAAAAAAAAAACCTTGTTATTGTCTAAAAATAAGTTGTACCTTTCCAATGAAGAGACCAGGAAGATGGCTGATGGCCTAGACTTTCAGTACAGTAAAAAGTGTCATACTGTAGCAAATATAATGTGGTGATATAAGATGCATAGGTTAGCAAACAAAGCAGTGATTTGTACATTTGTACATGTTTACATTTGTAAAATACCCAACACCACACATAATAATAAGCATGCACTTGCAGCAAACTAGAATTCGTAAGGGACCTCTGATTGGGAATGAGATAAGTAAAGGGTATTATTTATTGTTGAAATAATGTTCTTTGATTAGGTAACCACAAGTGGTTTCCGTGTGTGATTTTGATTATGATGAGGAGGAGGATGAGGATAATATGGATGGATTGTATTTTCAAGGTGTTGTATGTTAATCTACCCCCAACTTTGTATTTTTTGTAAAATCTGTGCAGATAACATCTTAAGTCTTATCAAATAATAGAGCAAGTTTTGAGTGTGGATATTTGTTCATTTGAGGTCATCTATGTGTAAATTAATCACGTTAGAGGCTACATTAGAATCATACTTAACTGTTGTTTAGAAATTATTTTGGATTAGGTATGTGGTCTAATACTAGTAGTACTATTAATTAATCATCAGTTAAGTATCGTAATTAAGTAAAATTAAATTCTAAGACATCCCATGGACTTAACGTTGTAATGTATTTCCTATGTGTTTTAATTCAGGTACCATCTTCGTATGAATTCTAGTCTGCTGCAAGTGCATGCTTATTATTTTGTGTGGTGTTGGGAATTTTACAAATGTACATTTTTTTCTTATTGTCACATGTAGGAGCCAATGTTGACAGTTAATTTTCGCTGCAATATTGTGGTGGTGGTTTTTCTTTTGCAGGATTTAGCAGCATTGTTATATGATGCGGGCAACCTCCTCTCAAGTATACAGCAGTATTTGTTTTCCATTATTTATTTATTTATTTATTTATTTATTTGAGGTTATAGTACTGAAAAGAGGAATCTTTTTGCCCAAAGGAAAGCACAGAAATCTCCCAAACAACTCTCAAGTAACTCAATCTGAAGTTATTAATTGAATTCAATTAAATGTTATTTTAGCAAAATTAACTGGTGCAGATTCTCATCTATATAGGCCTACTGTATATATATTTTTTTAAATTAGAGTTTTGTCCTACGTTGCTCAGAATTAAAAACGAATCTTATTTCTGTATTGGTAGTGTCCATTGTATTTTTCCGTTTTCTCTGTATGTACGTACTACATACGTGCATAACGAGAAAATATAATGAAAATCTGTATGTAAGGACAGGGAATAAGGCACTATGCTTTATGCTGTAAATAATTTTAATTACACTGAGTGAAACGGTTGTTTCGAAGAAGGCCTTAAAATTAATTTTGAATACCTATGTTATTATCGGTCCTATCGAAAAATACTACATAACAAAAGTTACAGAGAATGCAATTTATGATAATTTATGTCTTTATAGTTTTACCATACCAACTATGACAACAGAATTAATGAATTTAGACTTTTGTTGCTTAAGCCATATCAACACTGAGCATCGCTAACATGGAAATATAGCTCAATCACGTTAACTGGCGATAGTGCTGGTTTTTACTGTAATTGTATTAAGGTGTAAAACTGCGTGGTCATCAGTTTATATTGACAAGGATCATTTTGAAGATGATTAAAACATGAAAAAAAAAAAAAAAAAAATTAAAGGAACGACTGCTAGAAGAATAAGACGAGAGGGAGTCATGAAAGGATCTTTACATTAGATGCCCAAATATCAAAGAGGTGGAAGGAAACTAAATGTTACGGCCTACAATATCGAAAGCCAATAAATTGATCAAGAATAATATTACGTTGACCATTGTTTGTTGTGATGTGCTGCCACTCATTTCCGATAGATGGGATTACTGCAGCGTCCTGAGTAAAACAGCCTGCCTGAATATTGAAGAGAGGTAGTTGGGGAGTTAAATAACTTTCTTTTTTAGCATGATATTTCTTTGGTTCATACATGTTCTGATAAGTACTGGTACGTAACACACTGGTTCATCATAGTATTCCAGCTACTTGATCCCTGCTCTGAGGCACTGATTGGATGAGCAGTGTGCAAACATAACGGAAAACAGAAGAGGAGTGTTCATGGATGTCTGTGGGTGGGTCATTCCAGCAGGTCTGAAACTTGGCACTGTTAGAACGCCAACATAGTACTGTTCGTGAAAAGTGATAAACTGTGCCGTTTTTCATTTGATCAAGCATTTCATACGTTAGCATTGTTTTTAACTGTAACATTCTAGTTGGTTAATATTGTATTCTGACACGAATACTGACCACTGTAATAACCTATGTCAAGTTCAGTTTAGTATTTGCCTGTTTCTGTTACAGCATCATGGTAAAATGTACAGGAGGAATTTAATGAAACATTGTATGTCAGTTTAAAAAAAAAAAAAAAAAGGTCAAGCAGGATCTTGGCAATAGGCTTCAGAAGGAGCCTAAAGAATAAAACTCCATGTATCACTCTTACGATTGGTTTTACATGAATATATCTCATGGTGAATGTTTCTTCTATAACCTTTTCCTGATATAGTGAAAAATAAGGGAAATATCAGTGGCAGTAATGTGAAAGTCACAAACCAGTAAATAGCTCTATGGACTGTAAAGAGAGTTGCTATGCAGATCATTCCAGCAATATTTTAAAGGCTTTGTACACCTGTCAGAATTTTTAAAATATTAATGAGATATTTGGCTTCTTTTATACCGGAAGTAGATCAAATCAAGATCAGAGATAATGCAAAAATTATATGACACTGCAAATGGGCACAGAAAGCAAGGAAGTGAGTACATCATGACAAGCCGCTGACAGGGAGAGACATGCCCATCTATATGCCTCAGAATCTGGGGAACATGTGAGGGATGGACAAAACGTAACCATGCACATGCTAAGTGTTTGTCGCGTCAAAGACTGGTACTACGGCTAGTTGATTTATAAGCCAAGTTCTTTCTGAAGACCAATGTTTATTTTGGTTTTAAAATGCACTTTGTTGGCCACGAAGAATGGAATTCATGGAGAAGCAGACTCGATTATTAACATCAAGAAGGACGTTATTAAAAGATAAGCATTGTCAAATCGATCTATTCAGATAATAATACCCACTGCTCTTCATGACATCTGAATCTACTCTAGCCACATCTTGTCATCTATGTAATTCTGTCAAGACTTTTATTTTAATAAAATATATTGTATTCCTTTTATATCAATTCCATAGAAGCCAAGTGTTATTTCATTGTAATTGGTAGAATGACTTACCCTAATTCAGCAATGAAAGTATCTCGCATATTGCACCCAGGTTACCTTACAGAACCCTTGCCGACTCGAAGTTGAGCTCATATCTTTTGCCTCCATATACTTATGAACCCCTGAGCTGAGCTGATGCAGGAATACTTGATATGACTTGGAACTTTAATGCCAGAGCTGTGTTCCTTAAATAATAAAATGAACACCCGAACCTGTACTTTCACTACCAATCTTGACTAGATCTCCAAATCTATATATACTACAGTAGGACCTCTGTTAACCAAAACAAAAGCGAGGAAGGGGGTTTTCGATAATCAAAATTTTGGATAATCTATATATACATAAAATAGCTTGTCCTGACTGACTGACTGACTGACTGACTGACTGACTGATTCATCATCGCCGAGCCAAAACTACTGGACATAAAGAAATGAAATTTTGGGGATATATTCATATTATGATGTAGGTGCATGCTAAGAGAGGATTTTTGGATATTCCTTCGGTAAGGGGGTGAAAATGGGGGTGAAATTTTAAAATGAGTGTATCTATATCTCAAAACTTCAAAAGTTTACAGATGTAAAAATTGGTATTTAGAATCTTCTTTAAAAATAAGGAAACACATATTTTTTTTGTTTTCAGAAAATCCCAATATGAGGAATGAAAAAGGGTGAAAATGGGGGAAAATGGGTTGAATGCCTTTAATCAGGATACCGGTACTTATATCTCAGAAACTGAAGATATTACAGACCTGAAAATTGGTACTTTTGATCTCTTTTAAAAATAAAGAAGCACGTATTTTTTTGTTTTTGTAAAATCCAATTAATGGGAGGGTGAAAAGGGGGTGAATTTTTAAAATGAGTGAATCTATATCTCCAAACTTTTAAAGTTTGCAGATGTAAAAATTGGTATTTAGAGTCTTCATTAAAAATAAAGAAACACGTATTTCTTTGTTTTCGGAAAATCGCAATAGGAGGAGTGAAAAGGGGTGAAAAATGGGTTGAATGCCTTTAATGAGGCTACTTATATCTCAGAAACTGAAGATATTATAGACCTAAAAATTGGTGTTTGGGATCTCTTTTAAAAATAAAGAAACACGTATTTTTTGTTTTTCTGGAAAACCCTATTAAGGGGGGGTTAAAAGGGGGTAATATTTTAAAATGACTGTATCTATATCTCAAAACTTTTAAAGGTTATAGATGTAAAAAATGGTATTTAGAATCTCCATTAAAAATAAAGAAACACTTATATTTTGTTTTCGGAAAATCGTAATAGGAAGGGTGGTAAAGGTTGAAAAAGGGGTCGAATGCATTTCATGAGTCTACTTATATTTCAGAACCTGAAGGTATTACAGACCTGAAAATTGGTGTTTGGGATCTCCTTTAAAAATAAAGAAACACGCATTTTTCTTTTTGTGGAAAATCCAATTAATGGGGGGGGGGTGAAAAGGGGGTGATTTTTTAAAATGAGTGTATCTATATCTCAAAACTTTTAAAGTTTACAGATGTAAAAATTGATATTTAGAATCTCCTTTAAAAATAAAGAAACACGTATTCTTTTGTTTTAGGAAAATCCCCATAGGAAGGGTGTAAAAGGGTGAATAATGGGTTGAATGCCTTTCATGAGGCTACTTATATTTCAAAACCTGAAGATATTACAGACCTGAAAATTGGTATTTGGGATCTACTTTAAAAGTAAAGAAACGCGTATTTTTTCGTTTTTGGAAAATCGAAATATTGGGGGGTGAAAAGGGGGGGGTGAATTTTTTAAAATGAGTGTGTCTACATCTTAAGACTTAAAAATTTACAGATATAAAAATTGGTAGTTAGAATCTCCTCTAAAAATAAAGGAACACGTTTTTTTTGTTTCCTGTAAATCCTAATAGGAGGGGTGTAAAAGGGTGAAAAATGGGTTGAATGCCTTAATTGAGGATACACATATCTCAGAAACGAAAGATATTACAGAACTGATAATTTGCATAAGGGATCTCATTTAAAAATTAAGAAACACCTATTTTTTAGTTTTTGGAAAAGCCAATTAATGGCGGTTAAACAGGAGTGACAAATTGGGGTGAATTTTTGGAAGACTATATCTACACAATATCTTGGAAACGTAAAATGTTACAGACGTAAAGAGTGGGTGTAAATCTCCTGTAAATGTAAAGAAATATAGGTGATTTGTTTTTGGAAACTCCACTTAAGGGGAACTTAAAAAGGGGTGAAATTTTAAAATGAGAATTTTTACAGTATATCTAAAAAAACTTAACATGTTACAGAAGTGAAAAATGGTATTTTTTATCTCTATTAAATATAAAGAAACGTGTACTTTTAGTTTTCGAAAATACCACTTGGGTGGAAGGGGGGGGTAAAAGTGACTGAAAATGTTGATGAATTCTTTTAATTAGGCTACTGATATCTCAAAAATGAAGATGTTACAGACGTGAAATTTGATATTTGCAATCTGCTTTAAAAGTAAAGAAACACGTATTCTCGGAAAATCCAATGAAGGGGGGGGGGGGGGGGGTGAAAGAATTGAAAAATTAATTGACTGAATTGTATGAGAATACATACATCTAATAAAAACTAAAGTTGTTACAGACGTGAAAATTCTTATTTGGACCTCCTTTAAAAACAAAGACGGACGCGTTTTGGTGGGGAAACCATCTTGGAGGGCGGGAGTGTAAAGGAGTTGAATTCCTTTCATGAGGACACATAAATCGAAAAGTGAAGAAGTTAAGAGTCGTGATAATTGGTATTTAGAAGATCCTTTACTATTAAAGAAACAAGTATTATTTGCGGGAAAATTCATACCCCCCCCGGTATTGTGAAATGAAGTGAAAAAAAGTGAATTATTTTTATGGGGATACTTATATCTCATAACTGAAGGTAATAGACGTGAACATTGGTGTTTGGAATCTCCCTTAAACATAAAGAAACAAGCATTCTTTTAATTTTTTATGGGGGGGGTTGGCGGTAAATAAACTTAACTTCGGTGGGGTGTAGAAGGAGGTGAGACCAATTGATTTTACTGTTATTAATGTACATATAAGGATCCTCCGTTGCTCAGGCGGCAGCGCGCCGGCCTCTCACAGCTGGGTTCCGTGGTTCAAATCCCGGTCACTCCATGTGGCATTCATGCTGGACAAAACGGAGGCGGGACAGGTTTTTCTCCGGATACTCCGGTTTTCCCTGTCATCAGCCATTCCAGCAACACATAATAACAATAATAATAATAGTAATAATAATCCGGACCGTCGTCAAATGTGTGGACCGCGCTGCAAACGGCTCCTGGACGGGTAATGACTAAGAATGCAGTCCGGCCGCGCGTTCAGTGCCGCCAAGGCACCCAATATGACACCACGCCGGATCTCCTGAAGGATTTTATCCATATTAAAAATATTAAAGGAAAAGATGGCAAAGATTTACAGACCCAACTGACCGGGAGGAATACCTGAGCCTAGCCCGGGAAGTACGAAATCGATTGCTGGAAAGGAAGATTTAAAAGTGGGAGGAAACGTGCCGTAAAATCATAGAAAACCAGTCAGATCGGGAATTTTGGTGGATTCTCGCAGAAAACGAGTCAGATCGCGAATTTCGGCGGATTATATATCTAATACAATAAGCATTCAATTATACATTTCAGTATAATACCGTAGCGAAGCACGGGTATCTTGCTAGTAATTTAATATAATTTTTATAAGTGAATAGTTTTTTGAAGGTTTGGATGAAAGTAAATAAAGACAATAGGCTACACATATAGTACATTGTTGACAATCAATTTTAATCCTGGAAACCCAAGCTGCTCAACTGTATTTACAAAATAATACTATGTTCGATAGTGCATGTACTGTAAATATACAGTAGGCCCTACTATGTCATGCTACCTTTTAATTAGCAGAACGTCAGAATAACATAAATTATGTTTCTTTAATTCGTCTTTGTAACTTAACCAACTTAACTGATCGTTTCACTTAAACTGTATTTCGGTTAAAAGTGTTTAGGATAATGGAGGTTCTACTGTATGTATATATATATTTATTTATAATTTATTTATTTACGGTCGTACTAAATTAATAGGGTAAGAAATTGTCTTGGATCATTAGAAGGTACAGAGCTATTATTGCCTGCAAAAAGAAAGATTGTTGAGAGGATACTGAAGATTGAAATAATTCAGTGCTCCACAATAAAAATGAAACTCAGCTTAATCTTTACAAGAAGTATGTCAAACTGTACAATAACCAAATGACAGTCAATCCAGCAGGTTGGCAACGTGGAATTACATTTTTCCACTTCAGTGTCTAGGAGTGAGCAATGTTAATGTCTTTGCTTACTTCATCATCATCATCATCATCATTATTTCCCTTTATCCAGCTGTAGCCAGATAGGGTAAATATAGTTCCTCTCCACTTTCTTCAGTCTTTCCACCGCTCCTCCTCCAACACTGTGTCCCAGTCCAGGTTTCTTTCTATAATACTGCGTTGGATTGTGTCCTTCCATCTCAACTGTGGTCGTCCACGGCCTCTCCTTCCTTGTATTTGCATTTCCATCATTTTTTTGGGCATTCTTTCATCACTCATTTGCTTTATGTGCCCAAACCATCTTAAACGGCTCTTCTCTATTCTATCATTCATTTTTCCACTCCCAATTTCTTCCCAGATTTTCTCATTCCTTATTTTGTCTCTTCTACTCTTCTGTATCATACTCCTCAAGAACTTCATTTCGGCTGCCTGTATTCGACTCTCATCCTTCTTCGTCATTCTCCAAGTTTCTGCTCCGTAAGTTATGGGTACATAATACATCCTGTACATAGTTTCCTTTGCTTCCATTGGCACATCTTTGTCCCACAACACGTTTCATTTTTTCCTTTTGCTATTTGTTTTACGTCGCACCGACACAGACAGGCCTAGGTCTTTTGGTGACGATGGGACAGGAAAGGCCTAGGAATGGGAAGGAAGCGGCCGTGACCTTAATTATGGTGCCTGGTGTGAAAATGTGAAACCACGGAAAACCATCTTCGGGGCTGCCGACAGTGGGATTCAAACCCACTATCTCCCGGATGCGAGGTCACAGCTGCGCACTCCCAACCGCACGGCCAACTCGCCCGGTAAACATGTTTCTTACACTATGATAGAAACAGCTTCCAGCTTGAATCCTCTTACTAATCTCAGCATCCAGTGGAGCATTCTCCATTAATTCACTCCCCTGGTATTTGAACATCTCCACTACTTCCAGGGACTTGTCTGCAAGTCTAATCTGACCTTTCCCTTCTTTCTCCCCTCTAGTCATAACAAAAGTTTTACTCTTTTCTACACCTATTTTCAATCTACATTCTTTGATCTTCCCATTCACCACATCCAACCGTTCTTGAACCTTCCTGTCCTCTTCTCCCCAAATCACAATATCATCTGCAAATAACATGATGTTCATTTCTCTTCCTCCATATGTTGCTTTTGCTGTCCTCATGATGTCATCCATTACTACTGTAAAGAGGATTGGTGATAGAACACTTCGCTGTCTCAGCCCACTAGTGATTTTGAACCAACTTGTCCTGCCAACTTATGTTTGCATGCAACAACAACATTCCTTGTACACTGCCACGACCATTTTTATTAATCCCTGTCCAATTCCTTTTTGCACCATATCATTCCCATACTTCCAGTGCTTTTCCATTAGTTGTCTCATAATGAAAATGCGCTCTATTGTTGACCTTCCATTTCTGAAACCAAATTGATTTTCCTGTATCTGATTTTCAACCCTCAATCTTATCCTACTACCCAGTATCCTCTCCATTATCTTAGCAACATGGGATATCAAGAGTAATTCCCCTGTAGTTCTTCAATACTTTTATCACCTTTCTTGAAAATTGGGGGTGATTATTTCTTTTTGCCAATCCTCAGGGACCTCCTTATTCTCCCGACAATCCTGAGAACTCAATATGTCCACTGCAGGCCTACAGCTCCAGCTTCCTTTATCATCTCCACTGAAATTTCATTTATTCCAGCAGTTTTTCCATTCTTCATCTTTCTTACTGCCATTTCAATTTCATTCATTGTAATTCCTTTATCCATTTCTTCATGAACTAATTGCCTTTCCTGTTTGTCCATAGAAAGACTGTCATTAGTTGACATGTTCAGCAACTTCTTCTGGCTTTGTTAATATTATGCCACCTTCATCCTTCACAAATCTGGTGTTTACTTGACCTCTCTTTTTGTTTTTTAAAATACCATAATTTCTTGCTGCCCTGCATATCATCTCTCAATTTCTGTATGAATAAGGCCCAGCTTTTCCTCTTTTCTTCCTCCAATACTTTCTTGGTCAAATTATTTGCCTCCACATATTTTCTTCTACTTTCTTCAGTCTTAGATGTTTCCCATGCTTTCCATGCCATTTTCTTTATCTTCACTTTAATCTTTACCCTATCATTCCACCAGTGTCTCTCTTTGACTTTCACATTTCCTCATGTTCTACCACATACCTTTTCTGCACATCCAATCAGTGCTTCCTTAAATCTTTTCCATTTATCCTCAACATTCCCCATCTCTGTTCTGGGTACCAAGGGTATTATTTCCCTTTGAAATTCTTCTGTATGCTTTTCTCCTTCAACTTCCATACTTTAATTCTTTTCTCTCTTCTTAATGGGGTTTTTTCAATCTTTCCCATTTACAATTTTCCTATCACAACTCTATGATCTCCACCAAAGGCTTCTTCAGGCATGGCTGTAACATCAAAAAGGTTCTTCCAGTGTTCTTTCTCTATGATTACATAATCAATCATGGTCTTTGTTCGTCTGTCTCCCAAACCATACCTTGTAATATTTGTTTCCTCATGCAAAAATTCACCAACAACTTGCCTTCTGGATTTACATTTCCATATCCAAATGGCCCTACAACATCTTCCTTTCCTCGTCTTTCCATTCCAACTTGTCCATTTAGCACTGCCCTATCTTCTGTCTCTTCACTTCCTCTAAAAAGTCCTCTAGATGTTCATCTATGCAACCCGTTTGTGGGGCATACAACTGAAACAGATCTTTCATGCCATTTTCAAACTGGAGTCTCATCACCATCATCCTATCGCTGATGCATTCTGTACATTCCACATATTCTCGGATTTATTTTCTAAATATGATGGCCACTCCATTTTTTTTGCCTCAGATCTTCCCCTGTAATACAGCCTGTATCCTTCTTTCAGAGGAATCTCTCCCGTACCCCTCTTCTTGGTCTCACACAGTCCAAGTATGGCTATATCTTTTTCTTTCATGAAGTCAACTAGTTCTACTGTCTTTTCCGTCAGTGTCAGGACATTTACTGTCGCAATCTTGATGTACTTGCTTACTTTGCTTACTTATTAACATATCAATATGATCTAGATAGTAAAAATAGTGACAGTGAAGATGTTGGGAAGTGTAATAAAGCAGTTACACAGAAAAAGTGATGTTATGAAGAAAGTTCACATGTAGTCTGTACCATGACATTTTCTTATTTTTGTATCTTTTACAAACTACTTCAGTAGTATAGGGGCAGCGTGCCTGCTTCTCGCCCGGAGGCCTTGCGTTTGACTCCAAGTCAGGCCAGGTATTTTTACCAGAATCTGAGAGCTGGTTCAATGTCTATTCAGCCTACACGACTACAACTGAGGAGCTATCTGACAATGAGAAAATGGGCCTGGTCTAGAAAGCCAAGAATAATGGCTGAGATGATATGTTGTGCCGACCACATGACACCTTGTAATCTGCACTCTCTTAAGCTGAACAGCGGTCACTAGGTAGGCCAAAGCCCTTCGGAGCTGTTGTACCATGGGGTTTGGTTTGGTTTTGTACAAACTGCTTAAGTTTTTCTCAATCTTCCGTCTTGATAAAAATGACTAAATGTCTGGTTTTAGCCACATGCCTTCTTCAACCCATTCACTCCCAGCTCCCTCCATAGGTATTTAATCATATAGTCCAGCGATTTTTAGATGCCACCCTGATTCACTAAGTAACATGTAACACACGGCTTTAAATTAGTATCACGCCTATACTACAAACCCTAAAAATTTGAAAATTTGTACATACTTTCACAAGATGATCTAGTATGATTTTTTTACTTGCCATGACTATTTGGTATATCACTCAGCACCACTTGAATTCCAACCATGCACTTCAGAAATCTCAGGACTGGCATGTGTTTATTTAGATCACACATACCACAATGCAGCAAATTAACCCAAGCTGTAGTAGAATGTTCATCTGCCTGATATCTACCAGCAAACTGATCTACTTATCATCTAACAAACATTTGAACGTAAAAGGTTGGCGCGAATTCACGTCTAAGGTCAGATGTGGTATTTTACACACTCGAAACCTAATGCAACCCTGGTTGGATATGGGAGTGAATGTGTTAAGAGAGAGAGAGTCACTAAAGGATGTTTTGCAGGTTCAGTATCAATCTTTGCAGAAAAATTCAAAGATTTGAAGTATTTTTGTAGCTCAGTTGCACAAGAATTTTTTGAAAAGCTACCTTTGTGTGTTACCTTTGTGCATCTGTCAATTTTGCACATTTTTACTATTAAATTATCAATAAATTCATTGCCTATGTTCTTTGGCATTCATCCTATTATAGACATAATAATTACCTCAGTCCTCTTGTAATCTAACAACTTGGAAGAAATAGAAAGAATGATTTAGGCTATAAGACTTCTTTATTTGCCACTTTTTTAACGTCAAACTAACACGTCACATTTTCGGCGACGGAACGATGGGAAAGGGCTAGGAACGGGAAGGTAGTGGCCGTGGCCTTAAGGTACAGCCCCGGCATTTGCCTGGTGTTAAAATGGAAAACCTTGGAAAACTATCTTCAGGGCTGGTGACGGTAGGATTTGTACTCACCATCTCCTGAATGTAAGCCTGAAGCTATGTGACAATGACCACCCTCCATTATACCAGTGTAAAGATAGTTTTGTTCAGGAGCTGACTACTTTTTTTGGTGAGCCCCAGCAGTTGCCTGGTGTGAAAATAGGAAAACATGGAAATTTTCAGCACTGCTGACAGTGGGGTTCAAACCCACTATCTCCTGAATGCAAGCTCACAGTTACACACCCCAATCAGCACAGCCAACTCGCTCGGTAAATATGTTAAGTGAAAGTGGCAGCTAATAAAATATTTACTGCTCAGCGATATACTGGAAGTAGGAAAAAAAAAACTTGTACAATATGTTTAGTGCAAGTGGCAGCAGATAAAATATTGACTGGTCAGCAATATACTGGTAGTGGAAAAACATGAACATGGAATCCAGAATATCAGAGGGCTGCAGGGATTTCACAATATCCTAACAAAAACAGCATAGCCACTGTCAAGTTTTTTACCTTTCAAGAAGAAATGCATACTAAAAAAATGTACATATAACCCCAAATCTTTTTGTATCAATTATTATTATTTGGAGAGGTTCATGGTGTGGGTTACTGTAGTCATATCCTAGTTTGTGAACCACGAGCAATGGTTGAATGGCCAAGTAAGTGGGTCTGACAGTTGGGTTACCGGTTACTATGGAATGGGAGAGTACATCTCAGACATTTTCTGAGTCTTAGCCCTCCTTGTGCTCAGGTGCCAAGAATGATACAATCCACCATGGTCCCTAACCCGTTGAGGAGGGATTCTCACTGGGACTACGTGTGAATAGGGTAGCATCATGCTTCACAGAATTTTTACTGAGCACGCTCAGGAAGTTTGCAGCAAACCTCGAACGTATGGAAGTAACGGAGTCCCACTTCAATTTTACATGAGAGTGACTCCTTGGAAAAAATTGGCAAATAAAATGGAATTCAATGGAGAGCTATCCATATCAATGGTGTTCATGGAAGAAAGGAAGCAGAACTGCCTGAGTCAACAAAGACGATGCATCTAGATATGTTAGAAGTTAATGATATTCAGATAAAGGGAGATAACGAGAAAGAGATTGGAAATTATAAAGTGTACATGACTGGTGTTAGGAAGGGAAGGGCAGAGTGTGAGGTAGGACTGTTCATCAGGAACACTACTGCACGCAACATGATTTCTGTTAGGCAAATCATTGAGCAAATGATATGGGTAGATTTTACTGTTTGAGGAATTAGGGCAACTGCCTCAGTGTATTCACCATGTGAGGGTGCAGATGAGAATGAAGTTGACAAGATTTATGAAGCACTGAGTGACATCATAGTAAGGATCAACAGCAAGGATAGGATAATGTCAATGGGCAATCTCAATGCAACATTTGGAAACAGAATTGAAGGATACAAAAAGGAGATGGGTACATGATGGGTAGATATGGAAGCTAACAGAAATGGGGAGCATTTACTGCACTTCTGTGTCAGTATGGGATTTGCAATTACGAATACATTCTTCAAGCATAAGGCTATTCACCGTTACACATGGGATGGTAGGGGCACCAGATCCATAATAGACTATATCATAACAGACAAATTCAGGAAATTTGTTAAAAATGTGCAGGTATTCAGTTAGGTGCAAATGTAGGAAGCAGTTTGGCCTATGCAAACGACTTGGTCTTAATGGCAGCTTGTGCTGAAAGCCTGTAGTCCAATATCTTGAAACCTGAAAATAAGTGCAATGAGTATGGTCTGTAGTGAACTAAGTATCTAGGCACAGGGTAGAGAACGTGAAATCTGTCTGCAGACGAATAAGGGTAGAATATCTCCAGGACAAGGAAATTACCGGATGCTGTAACAAAAACAGCAATGGAATGCATGGGGACAATTGAGTGCAAAGATGGAAGAAAAGGTAACATCTTGGTGAAATGATGAAGTGACAGCAGCTTGTAAACGTTAAAAGAGGGCGAATCAGAAATTACTCCAAACAAGGACTGATGCAGACAGGAAATTGTACGTAGATAAAGGAACCAGAGCAAAACAAATAACTGATGAACTGCATGAAGAAGTCGTGGGAGGTTTTTGGTGATAACCTGGAAAACTTTTGTCAACATGGAAACCTTTCTGGACAGTAAGAAAGAACCTGAGAAAGGTCGGAAAAATAGGCCTTCGGTTCAGAGACTCCCAGGTTCGATTCCTGGGCAGGTAGCGGATTTTAATCGTGTCAGATTAATTCTTGTCTCGGGGACTGGGTGTCTGTGTCTGTCTGTCCCAACAGTTTCCTCTTCATATTCAGTCAATACAACACTCTACCAACCACCAGAGAAATACACAATAGTGATTACATCTCTCTATATAGGGCCGGTTGTCAGGAAGGGCATCTGGCCGTAAATCAGGGCCAAATCCACATGTGCGACACAATTCACACCTGAAAAACCTACAAATGTCTGCAAGAAGAAGGAAGGAAAAAAGGAAACAAATAGTGTTTTGGGTAAATCATGTGAACTCACAATAGATCCCAGGGAATCACTGGACAGGTGGAAGGAATATTTTCAAAGTCTTCTCAACATATAGGGAAATGTTTTCAGTGATGACTCAACAAACCGAGCTAATAGGCAGGAAGTCAATGAAGTTGGTGAAATGAAGTTTGAGGATGTAGTTAGATTGGTGAAAACTCCATTGTCATAGACCAGAAGACCTGAAATGGTGAAACACAGTTGAAAGGCAGGAATAAAATGGTTCATAGAGTAAGAAGATTAGCACGGAAAGTTAGTATGATACCTTCCGATTGGACAAAAACTGTAACTGCACCACTCTACAAACAAGGGAACAGGAAGGATTGCAACAACTATAGAGGTACAGTATTTCATTGATCAGTATACCAGGCAAGGTGTTCACTGGCATTTTGGAAGGAAGGGTACGATCAATAGTTGAGAGTAAGTTGGATGAAAACCAGTGTGGTTTCAGACCACAGAGGGACTGCCAGGATCAGCATTTCAGTGTGCACTAGGTAATTGAAAAATACTACGACAGGAATAGACTGTTAAGTTTAAGATTAGTAGATCTATATAAAGCACATGACAGACTACAAAGGGAACATATGATATCCATACCGAGTCACCATGGGATTAAGCATAGATTATTAAAAGCAACCATAGGTAATTATGTCAACAATTTTGCTACAATGAGAACTGACGGCAGAACGAGTTCTTGGTTCAAGGTACTTAGAGGGGGTTAGACAAGGCTCTAATCTCTCACCTTTGTTATTCATAGTATACATGGACCATCTGCTGAAAGGTACAAAGTGGCAGGGTGGGATTCAGTTAAGTGGAAATGTGGTAAGCAGTTTGGCCTATGCAGACAACCTGGTCTTAATTGCAGATTGTGCCAAAAGCCTGCAGTCTAATACCTTGAAACGTGAAAATAGGTGCAATGAGTATGATATCAAAAGTAGCCTTTCCAAGACTAAAGTGATGTCAATAGGTAAGAAACCTAAGGGAACTGAATGTCAGGCTGGGAATACATAACTGGAACAGGTAAATCATTTCAAGTATTTACTATGTGTAATCTCCCAAAGTGATAGTACAGTAACTGAGATTGAATCAAGATGCAGCAAAGCTAATGCAGTGAGCTCACAGTTGTGATCAACAGTATTCTGTAAGATAGTACTCAGCTCCCTGAAAAAAGTTTCTTTACACCGGTCATTTTCAGACCAACTTTGCTCTCCAGGAGTGAAAGCTGGGTGGACTCAGGATATGTTATTCATAAGTTAGAAGTAATAGACATGAAAGTAGCGAGAATGATCACTGGTACAAAAAATGGTGGGAACAATGGCGGTAGTGTACTTGGAAAAGGAGATAAAGGCTCAGACAGAATGAACTTGAATGATGAAGCTGTACGCACAAACTGACTTCGGTGGTGGGGTCATGTGAGACAAATGTAGGAGGACAGGTTACCTAGGAGAATAAAGGACTCAGTCATGGAGAGTAGAAGTAGAGGGAAACCAAGACTATGATGGTTAGACTCAGTTTCTAATGATTTAAAGATAAGAGGTATACACATAAATGAGGCCACAGAACTAGTTTCAAATAGAAGATTGTGGCAGAGTACAGTAAAATCACAGAAGCTTGCAGACTGAGCACTAAAAGGCATAAGAGTCGATAATGAAGATGTATGTACATATGTATGTAATGTATGTATGTATGTATGTATGTATGTATGTATGTATGTATGTATGTATATTGTTTGCTGATATATATGAATTATTCACATTATGAATTAAAGGTCTTCTTCTTTTCTTCATTGGGCCTCTAAATATTGGTTCCACCAGGCATGTTGGCCGTGCAGTCAGCGGCGCGCAGCTGTGAGCTCGCATCCGGGAGATAGTGGGTTCGAACCCCACTGTCGGCAGCCCTAAAAATGGTTTTCCGCAGTTTCCCATTTTCACACCAGGTAAATGCTGGGGCTGTACCTTAATTAAGGCCACGGCCGCTTCCTTCCCATTCCTAGGCCTTTCTTGTCCCATCGTCGCCATAGTGTCGGTGCGATGTAAAGCAAAACAGAAAAAAAAAAAATTACTTCCTAATTAGCGTTGACCTCTAAGATCTTTTGCTACCATGTTTTTCCTTCATTCCCACCAAGATATACCTGCTCCCTTCAGAAAGCTGCAGGTTGTTCTTACTGGGTCGTCTTGGATTTTTTCTCTCTCTTCACATGGTAGTCCTAGAGTAGAGAGTCTGATTCTACCTAAAGCCTCACATTCAAAAAGTATGTATTCAGCTGATTCCTCTGCTTCACTGCATTTCCTACATATGTTCTCTTATTACTCCAATTCTTTTTGCTAATTGCTTTATGTCGCTCTGACACAGATAGGTCTTTTGGCGATGATGGGACAGGAAAGGCCTATGAATGGGATGGAAGCGGCCGTGGCCTTAATTAAGGTACAGTCCCAGCATTTGCCTGGTGTGAAAATGGGAAACCACGGAAACCCATCTCCAGGGCTGCCGACAGTGGGGTTCGAACCCACTATCTCCCGGATGCAAGCTCACAGCTGCACGCCCCTAACTGCACGGCTACTCCAATTCTATGTAGGTTTTTTTCAGATGGCAGTGTCGTACTACCCATCTTATATTTTCTCTGCTGAGTTTCAACAGTTCTTTAATATGCTTCTTGTTTGGTCCTTTTATCAGTTCCTTTGCAAGCCTGCATCCTGGAGTATTTTTCCAGTTTTCCATTTGTTTCTTTTGTACTTATTTTCCTATGTAGTGTCGGGCTTATCCATAGGAAATCCTGCATACAGGTTCTGGGCTTACAAAATGTGTTTCTGCCCCTTTCCTGGCCCGTTTATCTGCCTTTTTATTTCCTTCTATACCTGCATGCCCTGGTACCCGTATTATTTTCACACTGTTGTACTTTGAGAGCTTCAGGAGAAGTGAGTGGCAATACCAGACAATACTGGATATTATCCGGACTGCCTCTAGTGCCTTAATTGCCGCTTGGCTGTTCATAACAATGAAAATGCTCTTATTCCTATAGTTCATTTTCAGATTTTCTTCAAGACATGTTGTGATAGCTATCATTTCAGCTTGAAAGACTGTAGTGTGTCTGCCCAGGCTCATCTGAACTGATCTCTCAGGTCTTCCCCCATTGATTCCTCTCCTCCTGTGCCATCCCCAGTCTTAGAGCCATCAGTCCACCATACTATATCTTCTTTTTCAGTATTCCATTTGTTGATATCTCAGTCTTCTTTTTTTATTATCTGGGTCTCAAAAGGTTTTTCAAAGTTGTACTTTGGTATCATATGATCAGAAGGCATATGTAGAACTTCCTCTGTTATTACTCTGTTAATTTTACAGTGTCTTAGATTGGGTCTTTGTGCATTCCAACACTCTGATTGTGCCAATCTATATGAACTCATTCTAGCCTGTCCTTTCATGAAATTGCATAGTGATGGGAGGTCTAGTAAAATATTCAAGACTTCTGTCAACGTAGTTCTCATAGCCCCAGTTATGGCTATGTATGCCATTCTCTGTAGACTATCCAATCTACTGTCAACTTTTCCTTGACTTACTTTCTGCCACCAGATTATTGCAGCTTAGGCCATCAATGGTCTAATGATCATTGTGTATATCCACATTACCATTGATGGTCTTAGGCCCCATGTCTTCCCAACGGCTCTTTTACATGCATACAGCAAGTTCTTGGCCCGGGTTATGTTCCTTACTATATGCGGATTCCAGGTTAGATTTTTATCTAACACTACACCTAGGTGCAGAGCCTGTTCTTCCATATATATATATATATATATATATATATATATCTTGCCCAAAGAGCTTTAGCGATCTCTTTCCCTCTAATTTTCTCCTTCTTGTAAAAGTAACCATCCCGACACCAGTTCTCCACAAGGTTGAGTAATCTTTGCACGAGGTCCTGGATAAGACTCATCACCTTACCTCATACCACAATCACCAAGTCATCTGCGTATCCTTGTGTATAGAAACTCTGTTCGTTGAGCATAGCTATGTTTTTGTTCACCATGAGGTTCCACAGCAGAGGCGAAATAACTCCTCCCTGAGCACAGCCTCGGGTGGCCCTAACCATCAGCGTTTCTTCAAACAGGGTTGCTTTTATCTTCCTTCTAACATGGATTTAATCCATTTGATGATGGTTTTACTCACCTTGCTCTTTTCCAATGCTTTGATCATTGAGTCATAGGTTGTATTGCTGAAGGCTGCCTCGATATCTAGAAATGCTGCCAGTGCAATTTCTTTATATTCTAGGCTTTCCGATAGTTTACAAACCAACTGGTAGAGTGCTACTTTGGTGGATCTGCCAGGTCTATATGCAAACTGATTTTCATGTAACGTTGAGTTCAGTTGCACCGTTCTTCTGATATACTGTATTTATCCAGAATTTTCTCCATTGCTTTCAGCATGAAGGAGGCTGAACATAATGGTCTGTATGCTTTGGCTTGGGCATGGTTTGCCCTTCCAGGCTTAGGTATGAATACTGCTTTAACTTCAGACCATGATTTCGGCACGTACCCTAAAGCTAGACTAGTTCTGAAGAGGTCTGTCAGAGCATTGACAAGTATCTCCCATCCTTCCTGTAGGAGTATCGGAAGTATCTCATCTGGCCCCAGAGCCTTTATAGGGTGAAACGTGTTGATTGCCCATTTTATGGTTGTGTTTTATTATTCTGTTGGCACAGTTCCAGTCTGCTTTTCGAGCTCCGGTCTCTGTTCCAACCGTTTCTTCTTCTGTCAACTCCTCAGCTTCCAGTGTGTCTTTCCCTGCATGAGTAAACAACCCATCTGGTTTCTCCAGGGTCCCCACCTGATTTATATGGGTTGCTTTAAAAACCTTCTGGAAACTTGCTGTTTCAGTGTGCGATTCCACTTTCTCACAGAACAGTCTCCAAGATTTTCTTTTTGCTTTCCGTTTCCATTTCTAGATGATATTCTATATAACATCCCAAACTCTTTTTTCATTTTTGCTAGTTTGTTGTTCCTCTCCACCTTACTTTTGTGGTGTTTTTCATTTCTTTGAGAGGACAGATGTCATGGAATGAGTCTATAATGGCCTCTTCTAATAGTTCCACTGCCTCATCCAACTCTTTCTGTCCTCTCATGTTAGTTGAGGTGCCTAGTATCAAACATGGACAAAAGCCATTTTGTTAATTTTTCAGTGGAGCCACATTTCTGTTTCTCTATGTTAACCTACCAAAACGAGTGTGAAAATTTTTGTGTGCCATATTGCCAGCCCTACAAACAAGAAAACCATGGTCAACACTTAAGAATTTCATTCTAAGGCAATGTAAAACACGTTTAAATACGACGATGTCCATTTTTGAAACTAATATTGGCTTTTGTCCATTTTTGATACAAACATGCATGTAACCGTCCACTTTTGAAACAAACTATCTCAATATTTGGAATGAAAGTTGCAGGATGACACGAAAGTAAACTTCTGTTTTAAAAGATATATACAGGGTGAAGCGTAATTCGTGCACTCGGGCGTCGCAGCGCAACTCCTCGCATGCCAGCAATAAAAAAATGTCTCTTACAAAATTTCATCTTGCGAGTATATCCGGCAGAAAAACGACGTTGAAGATTAGCAATCTGGCAACACTGTAACCATATGTAGGGTAACTACCTCTGTCAGCAGTAGTTAGTCGTATTGTACAGTTGGTGCAATGGATAGAGTTTTGGGTTAGCATGCGAAGGTCGAGTGGTCGATCCTGGGTTGAGGCGTATGTTTTTTATTTCGTAAATGTAGTCCAGGTGGCATCTTAATCGTCAACAGCGATTGCAGCGGGTCCTCTAGAAACCATTTGCACTTACATACTACGATCCTAGAAATGGACGAACAATCGTTTTCATTGGTCAGCTTTGAAAGGCGCCCTTTCCACGTCGTGGCCGTGAATTTATTCACACCACTTCATCTACTAGATGTGAAACCTGTTTTCATTGTACCCTCCTCCAATGGTCCCATAGATTAGTCATCATCATCATCATCATCATCATCCGTTTACCCTCCAGGGTCGGCTTTTCCCTCGGACACAGCGAGGGATCCCACCTCTACCGCCTCAAGGGCAGTGTCCTGGAGCTTCAGACTCTTGGTTGGGGATACAACTGGGGAGAATGACCAGTACCTCGCCCAGGTGGCCTCACCTGCTATGCTGAACAGGGGTCTTGTGGAGGGATGGGAAGATTGGAAGAGATAGGCAAGGAAGAGGGAAGGAAGCGGCCGTGGCCTTATGTTAGGTACCATCCCGGTATTTGCCTGGAAGAGAAGTGGGAAACCACGGAAAACCACTTCCAGGATGGCTGAGGTGGGAATCAAACCCACCTCTACTCAGTTGACCTCCCGAGGCTGAGTGGACCCCGTTCCAGCCCTCATACCACTTTTCAATCGAACCCTGGCCTCCGGGGGTGGCAGCTAATCACGCTAACCACTACACCACAGAGGCGGACCCCATAGATTAGTACCAGCTATTATTCTTGCCTCGATTAGGTCCATTACATTTCGTTAGGGCCTTACGTTACCAGTAGGCCTAGCAACGTGCTCTGCGAATTATGTCCAAACTCGGTTACAATTTGTATGTGTTATCACCATGGTCCCAATAATTCTGCCTTTCAACATTGCGTGTTGCGTCTGGTAACCACATGCTGTTTAGTACGTATCTCAATGTATTATTATTATTATTATTATGTTGTAAATGTAGGATACATGTGACCTCAGAAACGATGTCTTACTGTATTACAGTAGGTAATTTCAGATGGAAATTATCAAATAAAAAATGCGCCTCAACCCAGGATCGAACCATCGACCTCCTGCATGCCAACCAAAAACTCTACCCACTGCACCAACTGTACAACACGACGACGACGTGCTGACAGTGGTAGTTACCCTACATATGGTTACAGTGTTGCCAGATTGCTACTCTTTAACGTCCGTTTTCTACCGGATATATTCGCAAGACGAAATTTTGTAAGAGACATTTTTTAATTGCTGGCATGTGAGGAGTCGCGCTGCGACGCCCGAGTGCGCGAATTACGCTTCACCCTGTATAATGAAAATATGAAAGAAATAAGGTTATTCTTATACTTTAACAATTTTAACATTCATTTCAGTTCTTGATTCACTGTACTTCTTCAAAACAATCACACTCGTAATCATTAACAGCTTATTCATTGTCACTACAACTGTTCTTATTGACTTCGACATGCCACTTAAGAGAGGCTATTAATTTCCTCTATTTCTGAAGCGCTTACCTCGTAATTTAGCCTATCAACATCTTGTATTTTCTGTGGGTTTTCATTCACACCAATATCAATGCATAAAGGATTCAAAACATTAGACTGTCCTGTACTGCATTTGTGATCTTGCACTCAATACATGTGTCCAAATACTGTAGTAGCCTACCTCACTTTTAACTACAGAATTACCTCTTTTTGTGCAACTGAGTACAGTTTCTTTACACTGTGAAATACTGAAATGAAGTTGATAAGCAAATTTAAGATAAATCTGTGCTTGTTCTTTCCAATTCAGTGGTTCCCAGGTTTGTCCAGTCACTTTCACTGTGCTGAACCTTTTGAACACCTCATTATATTCATGTGGACTTATTATGGTCATATTCTTCTTCAGGTCCTTCTCAATGAGTCCAAAAATCCTATCTGAGTGCAAATATGAGTGTCCTATAATTGAAAATAGCTGTTCTAATTTCTTTGCCTCATTCTCAAGCCATGTATAAACAGACACATTGTCAGAGCACAGTTTGCTTTGAGAGGTGCCTGTTGCAACAGACAGATTTTAAAAGTAGAGTTGTCTGGGATAATAAGCTGACTGATCACTTAATTAGGACAAAACAAGGCTCTTTTGGTAATCACAGAACATTAAAAAACAGTCCTCTTTTTCCTTCAGATGCCGATAAAAATTATCTGCTTGTTTTTTGTGGATAGTTCTCTTCAAAATTAAGGTTGATCTTTCCTGTTCATTCTTTTCAAACTTAATACACTGCTCTAGTTCCAAGCATGTAGTGCAGTCATCTGTGCCTGGAGAAGAAAACCCTGAACTGAACCTGGTATTAAAAATGTGCTGAACGTAGGCTTCCTTTACTTGCAATTCCACTTCTCTATCTTCATTATACATACGCAAGTTCAGGACACTCCGAAACATTGTCTTCCATATTAAAAAAAAATATTTTCCCAAATATTTATAAGTAAAACGCTGAAAAAAAGCATGAACAGTAAACTTCCGAGCATGCACCGACAAGAGAATGTAAACAAACGGTTGCCATGACAGTTTGATGTCACTTGTAGCAATCTGATTGGCTGAAACGGGCATATCCATTTTTGATAGAAACTACATTTGGAGGTGTCCGATTATGAAAGAAACTGCATATTTCTATGTTAAAAATAAAGTACAAATGCTTGTTTATGAAAGATACGAGCCACTAATTCAGAGAGAGCATTAAAAATACCACAATGATCAATCATTAACTCAATCTTGATGTAGGTGGCACATGTCCGTGTTTGATACTAGGCACCTCAGATGGAATTTTTTGTACAGCCTTCCCTAGAACCTCTCTGTATCCATCCCAGTCAGTTCTTTTTGGGTCTCCATATATCTCAATCCCACATAGTCTTGCATCTATTGCAAATTGGATGTGCTGGTGGTCTGCCAATGATGGTTCCTCCAGCACCTTCCAGTCTTCAATATATAAAGTTTGCAATATGCGTAATGCTTAGTGTAATGTCTATTACCTCCCTACAATTTTTATTTATAAATGTAGACTTGTTTCCTAGGTTTAGTATCGTCAACTCAGTTCCAACAATAAACTCTAGTAAAGACTCGCCTCTTTCATTGCAGTTCGTGCTGCCCCATGCCGTGTGGTGTGAATTTGCATCTGCTCCAAGGACTAAGTGTTTGCCTTTCCTCTTTGTGTTGCAAATTAGGTTCTCAACTACTTCTGATGGGGGCAGATTAGTTGAGTCATATGGGAGGTATGCAGAACCTACGGTTATTTCTCTGGGACCTTCCCAATTTCCAAGTTTTATCTTGGCTGCCACTAAGTCCTTTGAACAATGTTTCTGCAACAGACGGCATTTTAGTCTTCTGCTCACAAGTAAACAAGTTCTAGGCATATTCGATGTAGTGTCGTACATTAGCTTACCTCCAGATTCTGCCAGTCCTGCTACTCTGCCCTTAACTACCCATGGCTCTTGTATAAGAGCCTCATCGATAGCTTCGGACTTTAACTTCCTGACGAAATTGGCCACAGCTGATTTTTTTATGTTGTAGGTTGGCCTGTAGAACTTTCAGTACCATCCTTGCCAACACTAGGTTCTGTTTTTCCCTTAATTACTTGAGATTTGACCTGCCCAAGTCCAAGCTTGGCCTTAAGGCCTCTCTTCTTGAGCTCTTGGAAATCTCTTTCATTAAGGGCCAAAACAATTGTCCTTCATGTATCATCAGTAGCTGTTGCATTCAGCACTCTCCACTCTTTCATTGGAAGTTTGGTATCAAGCTGATGTATCCTGACAAGCACATCATCAACCTTCAGCTTGTCAAATGGAGGAGGAAACTTGGTGATGACCTTTGTAGTATTCAGCACCTTCTTAGCTTCTGTCACCTCCAAATTCTCCCCTTTCCAAGGGTTGTAACTGGCCACTGTCTGTTCCAGCCAGCTTTTAGTTTCTGGATTGCACAGATCAGTACCATTGTTCCACTTTCCAGCCTTGGAGACTCGAGGAAGCCTGGAAGGCATCCGTCCAACAGCTGTTTCATTTGCGCTACCAGAGCAGATGAAAGTTCCTTCACATCTTCCTCCTTCAGTTTCCAGTCTTGACTGAAGTTAGTCTTTCTGAAAAGGAAATGACCGTCTCTTCTTTCTGTTTCTTGGCAGGCGGTTTTGTAGCCGAACTTGATGGCGTACTATCCCCTGACCTTGGCCTTTTGGGTGTTGTCAGAGGGATAGCCTCACACCGATCCCTGTTCCTTGGCTTCTTCTCCGTCCAAGTTCCAGCCGCTATTTTGTCTTCCTTCCTTGCTCTCTTCCTTTCCTTGTAATATGCACTGTTGCAAGGTGGTCTGTCAATCTGTTGATTTTCGATGCAGAAATCTTCAGTTCCGTCTCTACTGACGTTCCTGGTTTGCTTGTGGTAGCATTCTGCTTTACTGGAGCTTCTGTTGCCATTTCTTGTTTTGAGTCGGCGACAGCCTGTCCAAATGGGAATTCTGTCTCCATTTTTTCATCTTGGGCTTGCTCCCGGATCTGCTCTACTGGAGCTTCCATGGCTTCCCTTGATGGCAAAGTTTTTGAAATTGGTTCTTTATAAGCATCCATATTTCAATCAATCAAAGGGTTTTGCCCCTTCTAGGGTCCTGAGCGTCGTTCTCACCATCTGTGGTAAGGCATACAGCCAGACATTGTCCTCCCGCAACTCAGGCTTTCCATAGCAGAGACCACGCCCCTCAGTTGTCCATCCAACAGTCCGACCCCGGCCCGAATCTAGCCAGGTTTGTTCCCCCTTCAGTAGGCCTCCTCACGTGGTCTCCACTTAGCATTATCATGACTGAGTTCAACAGCCATGACTTTCCGCCTAGGTTGAGATCGCCCCTTTCCCAACCTGCGGCTCGTCCAGGCTACGTAGAGCAAAGTGATGTGCTGGTTCCAGCACCCTGCAATGAGCCTTCACCTCAATCACCAGCTCCACTCCACCTGAACCACCGTATCACCCATGTGGAGGAACCATGGATGCCTCTCTAGCAAGTGTGGGCGAGGCCTCCACTTCCAAGCCTTGACTTGGGCTAGTAACAATCACAATGCCTCAAGACGTTTTCTGGCAATACCTGTTTTTGGTCCACAAGAGGGTATTTTATTTCCCTCAGACCCTCCAGACAAGTCCGGAGGGCCCCCCTATCTGCAACCTGGGATGTGCCCGATAGGGGAGCAGATAAGAAAACCCCCATGGGTGAATTAAAGGTAATGTGGACATTGTACATCTTTTTAACAAAATTGATATTTTCTTTCGTATTTTTGTTCGTTTTAAGTCATCGTTTGCCATTTATTAGGTTATCAAATTTTAGGTCCTGGTAATGACAAACTCGTCAGCTGTGTTACTTGGCTCATATAAATGGGTCTGTCCACATCTCTCAACAGACAGTTTTTCAGTTGGTCTTAAAAGGCTGAAATTACCCCATTTCAAATGGGAATCGAACTGGAGCCTCTGTGTATGAGGACGAGAGACAAGCTCAGCATACATGGCTGGCTGATTAATAAATTAGGTAACTTCCAATACACATGAAACCCTGGTCGGTACATGACCAGCTGGCCTGTAGTGATGCTTCACTGGTCTAACATGCCAAGGGTACATAATCCCGTATATAGCCTCACTGGGGACCAAAGTGGGTGAACCACAGAGTGAAATATCCTTCTGACATGAGCCATTACATACTTAAATCAGCAGTTTAAGCTGGTTTAAGTTAGATCTGTTTGTTGAGCATCAACTCCCATTTAATGTAACACATGTTCTTTACAACAAAGAAGATAAAAACTTGCCCATGGAGCAATGTGGAGAGAACATAAATTGGTTGATATATTCCTATGTAGTATTTCTCAGCATTGCGGATGATCCACTAATTACTATTATAGGTACTTGCTGGAAGATTTTCTTGTTACTGGTAATCATAAATATTCAACAAGAGCCAGGTTCAGTGCTTTCTGAGCCCAAGTTGGCAGGTTTGATCCTGGCTCAGTCCTCTGGTATTTGAAGGTGCTCAAATATGTTAGCCCCATGTCGGTAGATTTACTAGCATGTAAAAGAACTCCTGTGGGATAAAATTCTGCCACCTCTGCATCTCCAAAAACTGTAATAGTAGTTAGTGGTATCTAAACAAATATTATTATTATTCAACAAGAAATTGGCACAGCCATATTCTGTACTGAACCCGAAACAAGAAACAACAGAGAAGAAGTAATAATGTTATATGTTTTACATCCCACTAACTACTTTCACAGTTTTCAGAGATGCCGAAAGCCAGAGTTTTGTTCCGCAGTTCTTTTATGTGCCAGTAAATCTACAGATATGTGGCTGATGTATCTTGAGCACCTTCAAGGACCACCAGACTTCTCCAGGATCGAACCTGCCAACTAGGCTACAGAGAAGAAATATGGGAGATCTAAGAAAATTTGAGCCAAGATAGGCCTATGTAAAAAAAAATTTAAAAAAAGAAAGTGGACGAATTCAAGCAGCCTGTGTAATGGTCAAGAAAGCCAACTGAAAGAGTCTTTCAACAAAATGCCGAGCAGGAATGTGAAGGAGATAGCAGCATAATTATCAGGAACATGTCCCTATGCTCAAAACGAAGAGAATATAACTTTAATGCTTTTCAGTCTGTCGAACACTAATTATAACACAACACTGTAACATACCTGTAGGAAAACTTTATCAAACAAAGACTGGCACGTTTTGTTCATAAGAACATTATCGTATTCCAACAAAACACACCAATTTTTTCAATTATAAATTGTTTAGAGAAACATTTATCTTTAAATTATGCTGATACTCTTTAATATTCAATTTATAACTTATCTTAAAGATGTGCTAAGTAGTGCGTCCTCTCATCTTGCCAGTCCTTGTTAGATAATTTGTATCAATTTATAATTCTAAAAAAAAAAAAATTGTGATTTGATAGAGTCCGACTATGTTCTTCCAAGAAATAATTAGGCTAGTAATTATACCATCATTTGTTTAACAGTGGTTTCTTACAGGTAGCCTATGTTTTAGTGTTGCATGTGTTATGATTAGTGCTCAACAAACTGAAAAACAATGCTACATAAACTGGGCAGACACTGGATAGTTTGGTTTTATTTTTAACAAATTTAACAAAATTAGGATTTCAATTTTTATCACGTTACTGGCATTTATGGGTACTTCAATGCAGTAAATAAATGCCAGGAAGTTGATAGATATGTTAAAAATTTCCTTTTCTGGAGACCGAGAATAACTTAAGATATATTAAATGCATGGCATTATCCTCAGCAGAAATATATTATAAAAATGTAAAAATAGGCCTAAGACCTTAACTGATCATTGGTTAAAATTTATCTCCCTAATGTGTGTGTATGTATGTGTCAGTGGAGCATTTTTTATACACTGGGATAAATGGCAAAAATTGAGAACAAATTACATTTTCCGGCGCACGCATCTAGGCGCGATTGCACTGTCATTGGTTTCTCTCTCTTGCTTGCGCCTCGCGAAGAGCTTGACATGCGGTGGACAGAGCTGCCAACTGTTCATATAAAGAACTAGTCCTAGCGCAGCGGCGCTACTTTTGAATTTACGAATCTCGTGACAAAGCCACTGGTCTGGATTGGTTAGGCCATTAGTCTGGATCAAGCAAAGGGGGTCTAGGGGTGTAAGCCCTCAGGTCACAAGCCGCGAAGCGGCCCTAGGTCCCTAGTATCCCGCGTGACACCTCCATTGGTCTGGATTGGTTAGAGTAGGTTACTGACAAAGCCACTGGTCTGGATCAAGCAAAAAGGGGTATGGGGCTTAGGCTAGAAGCTGCAAAGCGGCCCTAGGCCCCTACTATCCCGCGTGACTCCTTCATTGGTCTGGATTGGTTAGGGTAGGTTAGTGACAAAGCCATTGGTCTGGATCCAGGAAAAGGGAGTCTGGGGGCAGGTTAGAAGCCGCAAAGCGGCCCTAGGCCTCAAGTATCCCGTGTGACACCTCCATTGGTCTGGGCAGTTGTGTATTTCTTGTGCGCAGATTGGCAACTGAATTCATTTTACTTCATTGGTGGGAGTGACGTCGTATCCCATTGTCTCTCACCCAATAGAAATGATGGTACATAGTTAGGCGATGGACTATGGCGCGTGATAAATTCTATTAGGTTATAAAAGCAAAATTACTTCTGGGGGAAGGCAGGTGGGTTCTTAACTGTCGCAGTGAACACATCTCTCCTCTACAAGGTATTCCACTTAAGATTTCCAACATATTACATCCTTATCATGCTATAAAAGAAATGTAAGTCTTACTGAATTTCTACCGAATACATTTGTAAAGCATGCTGGAATCCAATCATTCTCCACTTCCTTATAGGCACTCTAAATTGCTATTGGATATATGATGACAAATTACACATGCATTTCGACCGAGCAAGTGGCCATGCGGTTAGGGTCATGCAGCTGTGAGCTAGCATTCCGGAGATAGTGGGTTCGAAGCCCACTGACGAGAGCCCCGATGATTGTTTTCTGTTGTTTCCTATTTTGACACCTTACTTAACACCACGGCCGATTCGTTCTCACACCTAGCCCTTTCATACCCCATCATCGCCATAAGACCTATCTGAGTCGGTGCGACGTAAAGCAAATTTGAAAAAAGAAGAAAACATTAATTTCGACAATTTGTAGGTCACAAACTGCTAAGTTCGGACTATGACTATAAAACTTAAAACCAGAAATATTCCAGACATTTATGTCCACGAAAGAGAATAATACTGGAATATCTGGGCCTATTAGAACTGCAAAACAGATCGCCCTTCCGAAAATGACGAACATTTTAAATATTATACTCACCGAAAGTCGACAAAAAACTCATTAAAAGCCAAACTGGGCATACATCATAACAGAAAAGCACTCGACTTATATTTCAAAAAGTATCGTACTGCAAATGTGGGAAGGGAACAAAAATATGCAGGAGCGCTGTAACCAAATACTAGACCAGTGCCAAATTCTCACTCCGTAAATGAACAAAATTATGCTATTTTCGAAGTCAAATGAAACATTCTCCACATCACCGGAGATTTGTAATTCAGATTCATTTACCTTCCTCGCAATTCCTCCATACTGCTGAAATAAATTAGAACATTTGATTATTCCTGAGGCTTTAGTGCACAAGCTATTCGCCATGACTGTTGCCAAAGACATCTAAAATGTACCATAGGTCGAAGTGAACTAAATTATCTTAGATAAACAATAAAGAAAGATACATTATAGTTCAACTCCGGCTCGTGTGATAGCGCTGAATGTTAAAGAACCCAGAAAGTGCGTTACTCTGAGGTTTGTAAATATCGATGTAGGTATATGTATAGTTAGTTTTGAACAATTTACAAATTTATCTTCTTTCACAAAATAGTATAGGAAATTATCAAGTTTACATTTGAAAAAATGGAAGAGTGAATTGCTTCTCAGAATAGAATAGAATTTTATTGTCGTTAGGCAACTGGCAGTTGCAACGGACAGAGACATAGGTGCATAGTTACAAAATATGACAAGTATCTCATTAAGCACAGTAAATAAATACAACTATATACACAAGAGTTAAAATAAACATAACACTATTCGTCCAAAAGAGTGATAAATAATTACTAATTTACCAACGTGTTAGGATGGGGTAGGCCTTTATTACTCACCTTGAAACAGTTATTTTTCCTTCAAATCCGGATGGTGAGTAGAAGCTATTGGACGTCAACCAATTTTTAAGGGTTCTTTTGAAGTTACATAGGGGCATATCCTATACATGAGCAGGTATTTTGTTGAATAATTTAATGCCATTATACCTATAGTTTTCTTGAGTTTTCCTCAGCCTAACATGTGGTAAATCTAAATCGTTCCTATATCTTGTGCCATATGAGTGTACATTTCTGGGAATTGTTAGGTCGATGAGATTTTCTTTAGTATTGAGTATAATGAGGGAAGAGTCATAACTGCAAGGTCTTGGAACATACGAATAGGTCTATTATACATGACTCCCTTTTGACCGTACCTTTAATACATCTTATCGCCTTCTTTTGCCACTTGAACACATCTTGAGCCCCTGTTGAGTTACCCCATAACATGGTACCAAATGATAAGTGTGAGTGAAAGAAGGCATAGTCTGCATTCATCATCTATCTACTACTATAATAACTGATCCTTTGAGTCTGCAAAGCAAAAGTATCACTCTAGCCACTTTTGTAAATCTATCGCTAAAAAGTGCGCAGATAATAACTGATCCTTTGAGTCTGCAAAGCAAAAATATCACTCTAGCCAGTTTTGTACATAACTTTTGCGTGTGTGTGTGTTCCAGGTTAATTTATAATCCAAATACAATCCCAATATTTGACAGAATTTTGATCATTATTACCCAGACCTGAATGAATTAAATGGAAGTAGATCACTTCTGTCTTGTTATTATTTAGGATAAGTTTATTTGCCTGCAACCAAGAGGCAGATTTGTGTAGCTTTTCTATCCTTTCCTCCTCAACATATTTTAAGTCTCTATTGCTTGTTATGATAGTAATATCATCTGCATAGAGCACTGATCTATAGAGTAAAGTACTAACAATATAATTTATATACACAAGGAGGAGGAAGGTTCCTATAACTGAACCCTGAACCACCCCTGTTTTTACTTTGAGAGCCCTAGATCGTTGATTTTCCACCAGTACAATTTGATACCTGTCATTGAGGTAGGATGTAATTAATAATAACTCTAAATCTTTCACACCATAGTAGCTAAGCTTACTTATTAATATATTGTGCGGTACTGAATCAAAAGCTTTGCTGAGGTCTGACAGTGTAGCACTGTTTGAATTATTTTCCACTCTTGTATTTTCCACTTGTAATGTGGTGAGACTCAAAGCATTGAATTACTTCGGTCACAACAGCTTCTAAGGTTTTAATGATGAATTTATTTGTTCTGAACCCAAACTGTGCAGCATTTAATAAATTATACTTTGTAAAATATACAGATAGTTGTTCCTTTGTACAATGTTCTATTTTCTTAGATATGATTGGGACAATTGAAATGGGTCAATAACTGCCTGGATCCTTAACATCTCCATTCTGAAACACAGGAATTGTAACTGTAATTTTTAGACAGTCTGGGAAAGTCCCCTTAGCCAGTATCCGATTGATGAGGCGAGTTAAAGGAATTATTATTATGTCAATAATTTCTTTTAGAATAAAATAACTTACGCCATATTAGTCTTCACAGTTAGAAAAATTTAGTTTTGAGACTATTTTGCAGACTTTCTTAGTGTTTATAACTTGCCATTTAAAGGGGGTCTGTTATTATCATGAGTTACACTATTCTTTAGTAGATTGTTGTATGCAGTTTCATTGTCCCCCGAGGAGAACTGTTTATAAAGTATTCATTAAGCACATTCGGTTCTACTGGAAGAGAATTCTCTCAATTTCATCATTTCTGATGGACCTTACATTTATTTTTAGAGTTACTAATAAAATAATCATTAGCTTGTTGTTTTGCCAGTTGAATTTCCTTACGGTAGATTTTTTAATGAGGGTGTAATTTTATTTATCTGTTTGTTTCCCTTGTTTTGCTTTATTGAAATAAATCATCATTAATTTCCTGATAGTTGCAAGGCGAGGAATGTACCATTTCCCTTTATACTTCCCTTTGAGTTTAGTTGATCCATTAATTACCTTTGTAGTTCTAGGACAGCACTCTTCCACACAATAACCTAGTAACTGCATAAAATTTTCAGTTGCTTCCGAGGCATTATTAGATTTTAGTATAATGTTTTCAAAATTGATGTAAATTAATTCATTTCATAGCTTTAAAATGTTATTTTCTCCCACCCTCCTAAAATATTTAAATTGCCTATTGTCGTGTTGCTTTTCCAATTCAATTGTTAATTTTAGCCAGAGACCACTATGATCAGACAATCTATGCTCTGTAACACCACATGTGAAGTCGCTGCTTTGAACATTAGTGATTACATTGCCCAAACAAGAATTTTTCTGGGTGGGTTGATCATTGGCAGGATAGAAATCATAAGACCTGAGAATATCACAAAATTGTCTTTTCATGGATGAGTCAAATAAAATATTAATATTAATATCACCTATGCAATAGATTTTGTAATTCCGGTACCTCGCTAAGTACTCTGCAAAATGATCCCACACGTTCAGAAAGGCATGACTATCAGAATCTGGTGTTCGGTACAGGGAAATAATTATCAATTTAGTATTTGTAAATATCACCCCGGCCACTTCAAATAGCTTTTCTATACAGTACTACTCTAAATCTAAAAGTGTGTATTTCATATTAGTGTTTATTTTCCCATATATTGCAACTCCCCCATTTGAAGTCCTACTTGCACAAAAATATGTAACTATCTCATATCCCGCTGGGATATAAAAGCCAACCTAATCCTTTACAAGCCAATGTTCATTAATACATAAAATATCAATTGGAAATAAATCCAAGAATATTTCAAGTTTACCTAGCTTATTTCTAATGGATTAAAGATTGATATGAAAAACAATAAGGTCTGAATTTACATAATGCTCTCTTGAAACCTTGACTGCTGGGATAGTTTGGTCCACTGAAAGATGTTGTCTGGTATTAATATTCATACTATTTCCTAGTGTTACATTTAACTCATGAGTTGAGAACTTCATTGGAACCCCGATCCTCGTACATAAATTTGATTTAAGGATCTGGGCTTTCTGTCATGTTTCCCTGTATATGCCAGTTTAGTGGTATGGGTTTTCTTAAGTGCAGATTAGTTTGCAAATCTCTGTTGATAATTGTAGCAATTTGTCTACAGAGAGTTGCTTTTCCATTACCATTCAGATGTAACCCAAGCCTAGTGAACATTTGCCTGCCAAGACCTAAAGTATCTACTACATATACATTTCTAAAACTCTTACATAATCTCTTGATTTTTATATTTCCATCATGTACAGCTTTGTTCACACACGAGTCCTCTAATACCTGGGTGGCACATTAACTACAATTACTTTTGAGTCAGGTAGTTTGGAAATCTCACCTCTGATGGTCGTAATTAGTTCTTTACCTTCATTTGCAGCAATGTCATTTATAGAATAGAATAGAACATCTCTTTATTGCCCACCCTAGTATACACCATCGGCTTAAAGGCAATAAAGACAACAAAACACACAGAAAAAACTTTAAACAAACAATATCTAATCTATGTCCCTTAAAACTACTAACTACCTACCCTAACTAATTTGGAGGCGTCCCCCAGGCGGATCACCAGACCTTGGGCTGTGCCACCCTACACTAAACAACAATATCTACAGTTTAAGCCTTAAAACTACTTAAATCTATAAAACTACTTACTCCAAACTCTAACGTGTATGGTGGCGCTGCAGAGGCGGATTTCCAGACCATAAGCAGCACCACCCTTCACTAAAACTAATATTCTACTACTACAACTAACTAACAAAAGAAAAAAAGAGACAACTGGCTGTTCGTGGTATCCCCTGGTAGTGAGGGAAGCCCTTCCACCCATGACACCACTATCAGCCACACCCGAAGGTCAGATGACATCCCCACCTTAACCTCTATGGCAACGTGTTTCCCTCCCATTCTTTGCTTGAAGAATCGCCGAGGAGGATACCTGACCGTCATGCGATTCGTCATGCTCTTATCTATTGCCCCGCCTACTAATCTGAGTCGTCATAAAAACATTGCCTGCTCCCATCTTGATTCTCCATTATCTCTACGTGGAGACATGTTTGTTTTTCTCACCTAGGGATGGGTCTTTCGTACCCCATCCTTCCTCCTTATATTCCCCCTCCCACCCTTTTCCAAATCTTTTCATCTCTCTTCTTCGCTTACACCTATTCACCTACCTTATAGTAACTTATCCACTATATTGTACACCTATTCATTTACCTTATAATAACTTATCCACTATATTGTCAACACTATGTCTTAGAGACTGTTTTTTTAACACCATTTAACAACACTGGACTGTCAACAGTTTTACAGTTTCCTTATTCCTCACCGATCTTTTCTCTTATTTATATCTTTTAGATTTTTTAACCCACTAATTAATTACACATTTCTTTAAATTACCAATTTCAACACACCTGTTTACTCTGCTTAATTTTTTCTATCCACTATGATCTAATGTTAATCTATTTCACTTTTATTTTATTTTTTTACCGAAATTGGCCACATATCAACAGTTATCTTACTCATCATAGTTTTTTCCTCATATTTGCATCACTTAGTTTAAAAATCCACTCACTATTACACATTTCTATACATACCGGTACCCATTGCAGTTAGCACACTTCTTTCTTATTTTCATCCCTTTGTCCTAGAATTATTAATCATAATTTTTTAAAATCTGCGTCACTTAGCCTAAATATCATTATTTCCAACACTGTAGTACAGTCCTTTTCTTTTGGCACTCATTATCTGGAACATAACACCTTCCTATTGTTCACTTAATTTCTTTACAAACCTAGCTCTAACCAAATTTAAATATTTTGATATATTTGTTCCTCTTTCCCATTCTCTGCATAACCATGTCGTCATCTTATGACCCTTTTCTACTTTTTCTATCTCTTTCTTATTCAACACTTTCATTTTTATCTCTTCTAATTCACTTCATTTAGAAAATATATGCATATCCGACAATTCCTCTCCACATAAAATACATCTATCCTAATTTTCTCGACCTATCCATCCTAAATTTTTTGGGATTCCCATAACCCAGCAGTATAATCCTCTTTTACCCCTTCTACCCTCAAATTCGGTTCTTGGGTTCGTAATTTCTGCTAATTTGTTTAATACTGATAATGAGTCTCTTTCCCTACATTCCATTATTAAATTCTGTCTTTCTCTATCATCCACTCTCTTTTCTACCTTTCTCAATACCCAATCTTTCCTCTCACCCCATCTTTCCCACCATTCTTCTAATCCTATCCTTCGTAATTTGTTTTTGCATTTATTCACCCAGTACTCTTCGTTCTCCATACTTTTCTGGAACGTATACACCTCTTGTAATAAACCTCCTCATTTTCCTTCTTCCAATCTCATCCAATATTTCATTATCCTCTTTGCTATAGTAATATCTATCGATTCTTTACAAACTAACCTAGTCCCCACCTTAGCAGTACAGTTAGGAACCCCCATCATAATCTTACTAAATTTTGCCACCACCCGGTTTAATTCATTTCTATTCTCCTCCAATCCCCACACTTCTACCCCATATAACATTTTTCCTTTAAACATTGATTGGAACACCATTCTCTGAATTTTGTATTTAATATCCGGGAATTAATTTTCCAATACCCCCACTATAGCCAGTGCTCTTCTCCCTTTTAATTTAGCTGTTTTGGTCTGATCCTCCCATGTTCCGTTGCTACTAATTATCACTCCTAAATACTCAATTTTTTTCTGGTCTGATTTCTTCTTGTTCTACTATCCAAAATTTCTTTCCTTTCTTGTCTTTCCCTTTCCTGCATACCATTATCTGTGTCTTCTGTAATTTATTCTAAGTGCCCATCTTTTTGTATATTCCACCACCTCTGCTAGCCCTTTTCTCAACCCCCTTGCTGTTAGTGCCAAAATCAATAAATCATCCGCCGATAGCAGTCCCGGTATTTCCCGTTTGTTTATCCAAGGACATTGCCAGCCCTCGCCTCCATGACCGTCTAATATATTGTTTATAAACAATAAAAAATAATATTCGTGACAGTTTACAGCCTTTTCTTACACCCCTCTTGGATTCAATACACTTACTCAATTCACCCCCTTGTAATTTAATCATCACCATTACTTCCTCGTATATTCCTTCTATTGCCATTCTCATTTTCTTTGATAGCCCAATATCCCTTAACCTAGTAAACAACGCCTCTCTATTCACTGTATCGAAGGTTTTCTCAAAATCTATTGCTGCTACATATAATCTCATCCCTGCTATCTTGACATATTTCGTAATTAAGGTATCCAAAATCCATATATTATCCACGGAATTTCTCACTTTTCTAAACCCATTTTGATACTCCGAAATCCTTCCATACTTCTCTGCCCAATTTAAAATCCTATTGGCTAAAAGTCCTGTGTATACCTTCGATAACGAGTCAAGGAGTGTTATTCCTCTGTAGTTATTAGGATCACTTCGACTCCCTTTATTCTTGTATATATGACATAATACTCCCTTTCTCCATTCACTAGTAAATTTTGCCGATTCCCATATCTTGTTAAAACATTTTACCATCCAGTATCATTTGTACCACTCACAATAACCACATAATTGTCCTTCTCTAACACAGGATCACAACTTGAAAGGACGTCTTCAGTTTTGGCACCTTGCAAGCTAATGAAAAGTATTATTTATTTACACTCTCTAATTTAGAAGAAAGTTAAGCACCAAGAAAACTTTGTCCTTTGTATACAAACAGTAATTTGATAAAATATTCAAATAAGACAGGGTTGGCAAGGTTGGGTAAGGTTTCCGAAATGCTTGTTCAACGCAGTTCGTGAATGTGAGCATGGTGAGCAGCGGACACGTTAGTTCACCGAGTATAGTCAATTTCAGACAAAAAAGTAATGACACACGAATGCTGCAAAATTCAGGCTGCGAAGACTTGGGATCAAAGGAGGCGAACTGCTCTTCCTTTTCTTCTCTTCGACCTATTTTGCACTGGATAATAAAAAGTTACGTCCAGTCACCGGTTTGCGAGATTGTTCACGTGTTACACTATGTAAGCTTACTAACTAAAGGTATGAACTATATACAGGAGAGGATATAGGTTACCGGTATAGGGAATAATTACATACAGTACATACTATAAACACATACGAACATACATACATACATACATACATACATACATACATACATACATACATACATACATACATACATACATACAAACAAACTCTAACCGCCCATATGTGTCTTCATTGGAAGAGGAGAGGAAAATTTCATTTTTCCAGCGAATATATTCATTGTAATCCTTTCTCTACTGAGTGATCAGCTGTATTAAGGAGCTTGACCTTGACCATCTTGACCAGCACGCCGCAGTTGGGGGGGGGAATCGTCGCATTTCCAACATCAAATAACAGGCCAGGAAGCAAGCATATAACACCGGTTAGCTAATACGTCAATGCGCGCGAGTACCTTTCTAATATAAAATTATGCTGGATTTATCCACCGCTCCACACTCGAACCAAAAACACTTAGATGCGGAATTGAGCCGATCAGTATTAAAATAAATGGTTATACCTACCCTGGGTGAGAAAATATAAGCAGCATGCAGACAATGAATAACTCTCTGATCTATGATCTTCTGAAACTGTACACAAATCTCATTATCTACAACTGGCAACCAAGCCGGCAAGATTCAACGAGAACGTCTAGTCAGGTGTGACCATGAGGAGCCAACTGTACTTCAAAGGTGGCCTAACAAAGCTCGGCCGACAGTCGTAAAACGTTAGGAGATTTAACTCGACTTACTCATTTCAAAGTAAAACTGTTTGCCTATCGACCACAATACAACTCTATAAACTAGTGCTAGCAAGTGAAAGAAATTACAAGCGCAATTTGTTCATCGATACCAGTTACTTATGTTCTTATAGCAATACTTAACTGTGTATAATTCTGTTCGTGCACAATAGTTAATATAGGTGTTAATTTCAATTATCCGCACGGTGAAACCACAAGGATACTCGTCGTGATTTCCATCATTTAACGAGGGATAACCCACAACATGCAGACCAGCGATCCAATTCATCTTTAGGCCTATTCGACGTGGGTTTTAATTTTCGTAATGAAAATCTAAGTCAAAATCACCACAATGCAGCCAAGGCGATGAACCTTCACAACAAACCACGAGCTATGGAGCAGCCAATACCATGACAACCAGATCAGGGGAATCGAATCCAGCCAAATTTAAGTACAAATCCATGTTTTATACCTTCATTTCAGCAGATTAGGCCATAACTTTCATCATGGCTTAGACATTTTTGTTAAATTTCATGTAGATTTGATATATTTATTAGGTGTTGGTTGGATAGTAATGTAAACCTATTAGCTATGGACTGCAGGTGCAGTCTTCCTATTCGATTCAGTTTTCAAAATGTGACATTTTATATTCACTAAAATCATAATAAGCCGAAAGTGGACAATTAATTAAGTATTTTAAATAATTTTTCAAACTGTCTTCAACCACGTGTTGAGATGACGGAACTGGTGGAATAGTATTCTTCACAAATTTCATTCCATGATTTAAGAGATGATCCTCTAATCATAACCAAATATTAGGGAATAATAATATCTGATGATAAATATAAGACTTAAATAAAATATTAAATGAGGATCGGGTGTAGCTTCGTGTATTTTTTTTAGCAATAAGGTTTGCTGAGGATTTTGAGACTTACTAATTATAATTGGTGCTCGACTGAGACTGGTGGAAAATACAGGACAGCAATAGATCATATTATTGAATTAGGAGCGGATTGTGGTAGGATAGAGAATGATATTTGTCGAACACATGTTAATTAGAGCAACCGTTAGCTTAGACGAAATTAATATTAATTCATTAGGAGCTTAGCAAGCAATAAATATTAGCTGAAAAACCTGATAGATATGAGTATGTTTCAGTGGATATTCGAAGGCGTTTTTCTTCAGATTAATTCCCAAGGTGATGTGAATTTGTTCAGTGACCGATAGTAGTGAAAAGTGATTTTTCCACGCATCCAATAACCAACCCGTGTAGTTGTGATCATTAATGAAGAATAGATAATCAGACTGTTCATCTATAATTTAACAACCCCATCGACCACCCTACCCCCCTGTGAGGGGGGACACAGACGAAGAATACACCCACGGTATCCCTGGCTGTCGTAAGAGGCGTCTATAAAGCGTAACCAAGGGATGATTAAACTAGAACCATGAAACTACTTGTGATTACAACCATCACTCGGAGAAAACCATTGGTCCCCCTTACTTGCGAGCAGTACCACTATGCTAGGTATACAATAGGTTTGTGATGAGTACCAACAGAGAGTGAATCAGTATGAGTTTTGCAGTAGCCGTGATTAGTACCACTGTGAGAAACACCATGGGTCTGGGCGTTGCCTGTGATTAGCACCACTACGTGAGCGACACTGTGGGTCTGCGATGTCTGTGATTAGTACCCACTATGTGAGGAACACCACGGGAATACCGGCGACCGTGACTAGTACACCTAGATGAGGAACACCGTGGGTTTGCATTGCTTATGGGTGGCGCCATTATGTAAGAAACAACATAGGTGTGCGTTAGCTGTGCGACGTAAATCCTTGTGAGTGCGGACAACCGTGAGTCTACTCTACTTTTGGTTAGTACCACAACACGACAAATACTATGGTTCTACTTTACTAGCGATAAGTATCATTATGAGGGCAGTTGTCATAGATTTTGGAGCCCTTAAATAACATGCATCCTCGATTCAGGCTTGTGCTTTAGAAGCAGTCCCTTGGTCAGTAATACTAGAGTTTATGATAGTTTCTGGGAAGGTGTGGCATTGCTGGTCGGATACACTGATTGTTTTAAATTCACATCCATCCTTTCATTCTTCATCACGTTTTTTTTATTCTGCTCAGTGGATGATTTTGAACTTTTAAATTGTCATTACACTTCGTCCCATTTCGTGCCACTGGGGGCCGACATCCTAGATGACCTAGATGTTAGGCTCCTTTAAACAACAAGTATCATCATCAGCGTCATATAATTTACCATGTAACATTTAAAAATAAGAGTAATAAAATTTGAACTCGAATTCAGGAAATCTGTTAGGAATGTACGAGTTTTACCGGGATTTTTCGATGATACAGACCACTATCTGATCTGTAGTGAACTAAGTGTCTCTAGGCCTAGGGCAGAGAAAGTGAAATCTGTCTGCGAGCGAATAAGGATAGAAAATCTCCAGGACGAGGAAATTAGACAGAAGTACATGGAAATGATTAGTAAGAAGTTTCGAACAGTAGACAGTAGGCAGGTTCAGGACATAGAAAGTGAATGGGTGGAATACAGGGATGCTGTAGTAGAAACAGCAAGGGAATGCCTAGGAACAACTGTGTATAAAGATGGGAAAAGGCGAACATCTTGGTGGAATGATGAAGTGGGAGCAGCTTGTAAACGTAAAAAGAAGGCTTATCAGAAATGACTCCAAACCAGCACCGAGGCAGACATGGATTTGTACATAGATGAAAGAAACAGAGCGAAACAAATAGTTGTTGAATCCGAAAAGAAGTCGTGGGAAGATTTTAGTAATAAGCTGGAAAGGCTAGGTCAAGCAGAAGGGAAACCTTTCTGGACAGTAATAAAGAATCTTAGGAAGGGAGGGAAAAAGGAAATGAACAGTGTTTTGAGCAATTCAGGTGAACTCATAATATATCCCAGGGAATCTCTGGAGAGGTGGAGGGAATATTTTGAACATCTTCTCAATGTAAAAGGAAATCATCCTGGTGGTGTTGCGAACAGCCAAGCTCATGGGGAGGAAGAAAATGAAGTTGGTGAAATTATGCTTGAGGAAGTGGAAAGGATGGTAAAAAAAACTCCATTGTCATAAAGCAGCAGGAATAGATGAAATTAGACTGATATGGTGAAGTATAGTGGGAAGGCAGGGATGAAATGGCTTCATAGAGTAGTAAGATTAACATAGAGTGTTGGTAAGGTACCTTCAGATTGGACAAAAGCAGTAATTGCACCTATATATAAGCAAGGGAACAGGAAGGATTGCAGCAACTATCGAGGTATCTCATTGATTAGTATACCAGGCAAAGTATTCACTGGCATCTTGGAAGGAGGGTGCGATCAGTCGTTGAGAGGAAGTTGGATGAAAACCAGTGTGGTTTCAGACCACAGAGAGGCTGTCAGGATCAGACTTTCAGTATGCGCCAGGTAATTGAAAAATGCTACGAGAGGAATAGGCAGTTGTGTTTATGTTTCGTAGATCTAGAGAAAGCATATGACAGGGCACCGAGGGAAAAGATATTCGCTATACTGGGGGACTATGGAATTAAAGGTAGATTATTAAAATCAACCATAGGCATTTATGTTGACAATTGCGCTTCAGTGAGAACTGATTGTAGAATGAGTTCTTGGTTTACTTACAGGGGTTAGCCAAGACTGTAATCTTTCACCTTTGCTGTTCGTAGTTTACATGGATCATCTGCTGAAATGTATAAAATTGCAGGGAGGGATTCAGTTGGGGGGAAATATAGTAAGCAGTCTGGCCTATGCTGACGACTTGGTCTTAATGACAGATTGTGCCGAAAACCTGCAGTCTAATATCTTAGAACTTGAAAATCGGTGCAATGAGTATGGTATGAAAATTAGCCTCCCGAAGACTAAATTGATGTCAGTAGGTATGAAATTCAACGGAATTGAATGTCAGATTGGTGATACAAAGTTAGAACAGGTCGATAATTTCAAGTATTTAGGTTATGTGTTCTCCCAGGATGGTAATATAGTAAGTGAGATTACATCAAGGTGTCGTAAAGCTAATGCAGTGAGCTCGCAGTTGCGATCAACAGTATTATGTAAGAAGGAAGTAGCTCCCAGACGAATCTATCTTTACATCGGTCTGTTTTCAGACCAACTTTGCTTTACGGGAGCGAAAGCTGGGTGGACTCAGGATATCTTATTCATAAGTTAGAAGTAACAGACATGAAAGTAGCAAGAATTATTGCTGGTACAAACAGGTGGGAACAATGGCAGGATGGTTCTCGGAATGAGGAGATAAAGGCTAATTTATAAATGAACGTGATGGATGAAGCTGTACGTATAAACCGGCTTCGGTGGTGGGGTCATGTGAGGCGAATCGAGGAGGATAGGTTACCTAGGAGAATAATGGCCTCTGCTATGGAGGGTAAGAGAAGTAGAGGTAGACCAAGACGACGATGGTTAGACTCGGTTTCTAACGATTTAAATATAAGAGGTATAGAAATAAATGAGACCGCAACACTAGTTGCAAATCGGGGATTGTGGCGACGTTTAACAAATTCACAGAGGCTTCCAGACTGAACGCTGAAAGGCACAACAGTCTATAATGATAATGTATGTATGTATGTATATATGAAATGAGATTTCTAAACAGCATGCCTAGATTTTGAAGGTTTTCGTCGAATGTTTTGCTCGCTACGATCATGTCATCGATGTACAAAGTAGTGACTGCCTTAACTTCATCAGTTAAATTTCTATCAAGCGCTCGTATCAAAGCACAGCTTGAATTGCGCAATCCGATCTGCAGGCGCTCAAAAACATAGGTCTGCTGGTCAAACGTAAAACCTGTTAATAATTTAGATTTATCATGAAGAAGGATGTGGTGAAATGAACTAGTCAAGTCTACGCCTGTGAATACTTCCATGTCTTTGAATCGACGTATTACGTCCTTAATAGGCATAGCTTGGTCTTTTTCTGGTATTAATTTCGAGTTTAATTGACGCGAATCCAAACATAATCTCAGGGAATTATCAGCTTTCTTTACTATCACCAGACTATTCACAAACGGAGTGGGTCGTTTCGAAATTATCCCGTTCTCCTCCATCTCTTTAATTATTTGACGTACTTCCTGGTAATTTTTTTCTGGCACAGTATATGGCTTACTTTTATAGGGTTCCCAACCCAAAACATTCAAAGCATAAGTAAAATTAGGTATTGGGCCCACTTTAGAATCAAACACGGCCTGATACTCAATTAAAAAACTCTTAATCTGTCCTTTTGTTCTTTAGTGCCGTTAAATTCCGATATTTTGTCATTGATTAGCTTTTCTATTTCTTCTGTGGTGTCTACAGTGAAGACGTCCTCAAAAATTTCCTCGTGGTCTAAAATGTTTATTTCTGAGTCAGGATATTCGGCTCCCAAGATGTCATTGCACTCTTCATCTGTAATACCATTTGCTACTTCCTCCTCATTGGCTTCTGGATTAAGCTCGACTCTCTCATGACCTTCCTTACTGCGAAAGTTTACTACATTTCCTGCGAGATCGATGATGGCATTTGTTTCTCTCAGAAAATCAACTCCAAGGATGATATTATAATTGACTCTGGCCATAATGATGAATGAATGACTGTAGGTTGAGTTCCCTATTGTCATTTCCAGGTATGTTTGCGACTTGCAGGTAGTAACCCTGTCTGGTACAATTCCCCTAATCTTTATGGTCGAGACTGGAATTTCAGGTAAGCTTGTTCTTTCCTTTAGATCATTAAACAAAGTTCTAGAGATGATAATAATACTAGCGCCTGTGTCCAAAAGTCCTAATACATTGGTTCCGTTTATTCTAGTTTTGATGACGGGTAGCGGAGGAATTTGAACACTCTCCTGCTTTACTGCATCAGTCATTAAATCCTCAGGTTGCGCTATCCAAAAGTCCACTTGAGCTATTTCCCATTCTTCATTCTCGATGTCTGGCTGCGTGGTTAGGTCACTGTCGGATGGGATCCTTAATTCAAATCGAAGTTTTTTCTTAGCACCATTCTCATTGTATACAGGTGCGTTCGGGTTCAGAGGTCTACTGTCCCGCTTTTCACGTTTTCTGGACTGCTGTAGCTCAAGACTCTCAGCTCCTGTGATATCCGGGTTCATATCTTGCCTCTCTATTGCCTGCTTCCATGGATCTTGCTGACGTCTGTTATTTAACTCGGCAATATATCGTCGGCCCTCCTGATATCTTTGGTCTGAGTTTCTCTCATATTGTGCCTGTCTATAGTTTCTTCTGTCATCCCATCGTCTTCCTTGGTCGCGGTAATATGGCCGTTTTCTGCCTCTCTCTCGTCCCATCTTCTCCTATCTCTGGATGGGTATCTCCTACGATACGGTCGTCTATCTGAGTAGTTGTGCTGTTGATACCATGTGTTTCCAACTTCCTCGTCCTGCCGTCTTGAATTCACATCCCTGCGCGGTACAGCTCCTGAATTGATGTGATTCGTCTGCGCGTTACCACGGGTATTCTCATCTGAGGTATTTACTACGTAAGTACTATGTTCTTGAGGCTGCCTGCTTATTCTCGGCGGATTACTATTATTCATTGCAGCGTCTAACTGCCTCAGGATTGACTCAGCCTGGACTGGATGTTCTACCTTCGCCGTACTCAGCATACGTTGTACGTCCGGTGGAAATTGCTTGATTTTGGTTTGTACTATTTCCCCGTCAGATAACGGTGAGTCTAGTTGGCGTCATTTTACTAGCTGGCTTAGAAAAATTTCCACATATCTCGTAGGTAACGATGACGTATATTTACGCGTGTACAACTCCATCCTGAGCGCTTGCTGCGTCAACAAAGACCAATAATTTTCGAGAAAAGCTTTCTCAAAATCCTCAACATTTATAAATGAGTCTACGAATCCGTAGTACCACACTTTCACTTGTCCCTCCAAGTATTTCTCCACGACACGTAATCTCTTTTCTTCCGGTATTTTCATATTCTTGAAAAATTCTCGGATCTCACGTAAATATATTTTCGGGGTGACCTGCGATGTCCCATTAAACTTTTTTGGCTGGTCTTCGCTTGTTCGCACAATATTTATTATCTGAGGGATACTTCCCTCTCTCTGTTTACTTTCTTGGGCTGTTTGCTCTCCACTAATTACCTCGAGTGGCGAGTCACCTGTCTGGACCGGTTCGCTTTGCGACTGCGACTTTGTTTGTCTTTCCGTGTGCTGTTCTGGGGTTCGTTTATCCACCATTAACTTTACTAGTGTGGACAAATTTTCTCCCTGGATTTTTATTGCTTGTATCTTACCGTCAATAGTCTCACTGATCTCTTGCCGTATTGACTGCCCGGTGAGCATTATCTCGTTCTCTGCCTTTAATATTTTTTCCGATAACTCTGCGAATTTATTAGTAACATCATGTGTAAGTTTTTGGGTTTCTTCCTTTAAGGTTGAAATCTCTTTGCTTACTTTCTCCTGATTTTCTTCAACTTGCACGGATACTTTGGTAATCTCCTTCCTTGTTTCGGCCTCGTTTTCATCTATTATTTCCTCCAGCATTATTATGCTCCTAGCTAGTTCCTTCTTTTGGTCCTGTATCATAGCGATAGTTTGCTTCACACTCTCATTAAAAGCAGTGTTATTATTACTAAGCTGCTCCTGTATTTCCGCATGTACACTAGCTAACGTCTTAATTTCATCCATCGTCTCCTGTCTATTTGTGTTACATGCCTCCATTACTTTGTCCTGGTTAGCCTGTAACTCTTTTTTCAGCTCAACCTGGCTCTTAATGAACTTGGCCTCATTTTTCTCCTCGCACTGCCTAAGCTCTGAGGTAACCTGCTCTCGTATCGCTTTTACATCCTCTGTGACTTTACTTAGTGTGACCTGACTCGCTTCTAACTTATTTGACAATTCATTCTGACTAGTAATGAGCTCGTTTTGATTAGTTTTATGTTCATTTGCTAATTCGGCCTGACTGGACTTTAATTCACTCTGGCTAGTTTTGAGTTCAGTCGCTAATTCCGCCTGACTGGACTTTAATTCACTTTGGCTAGTTTTAAGTTCATTTGCTAATTCCGCCTGACTGGACTTTAGTTCAGTTGCACTCACTCGCAACCTACTCATTGTTTGGATCAATTGATCCCACTGCTCCTGACTAATGGACATTTTTGACAATACAAGGACAAACGGAGACCTTAAGAATGCAGACACCACCTCCAACACTCATAAGGCATCGTAAACATACACTGAAAGGAAAAGTTTTACCCTAAATTTAGGATAAATTATACAATAAATTTAATGATTAATGTCACCACTAGCTGTCAAACAGTACTATCACAGTATTCACAATTAATAACAACTAATAATGCGTGTTCATGATTTTCAGTCTGGGTACAAAAATAAATCTAACACTAAGTGCTTAGTCCCCGAGGAAAAGATAATCAGGCCAGAGGCATGGGCGACAACTTTTCACTCCTCACCCCGGCCCATGTGCCCTTTTCAAGGCATGTGTGGGGTGCTCCTCCTGATCAACTGTTGCCCCGGCTGCTCCTGCAAGAAAAAACATCAAAAATACCTACCGCTCACGTAGACTCTCTCCCCTTGGGCGTGGTACCGTCCCTCAGCTTTCCTCGAGGTTGTCGGGCCACAAACAAAATGGGGGTGAGGAAGTAAAAATAACGGTGGGTCAGCTAACTACAAATAACGTTACCCAAGACTGAATCGAATTTAAATGATAAAAAAATTAACAAAAATTGCAACAAAAAAGGAAAATTTTAAATGAAGTGAAAATAAAATGGATTTTAAGAATAATAACAGGAAGTAACAAACTCAAAAATATCTTCTCTACAATCTACAAATAAACTTGCATGAAGGTCAAAAATTAAAATAATAAACGTCACCATAACTAATAACTTCTACGTCGATTGACGCTACTATAAAAGAAACTAGTGGTCTACCACGACTCACCGCTCAAAGAAAATATCTCGGATTTACAATCAAACTGAAATTTCAACTAATGGAATTATATATATTATTAATTAATTAATCAAATAATCTGAGATCACTAATGGGTGTCCTAAATTCACAAATCCAGACTTATCAACCTGCCAGTTACCCAACTGTTAACAACCATATTTAAGTCAAAACAAAATTAGAAAGAAAGAAAGAAAGAAAGAAAGAAAGAAAGAAAGAAAGAAAGAAAGAAAGAAAGAAAGAAAAACCCATGAACACACATCTCGTTACATAAAAATATCACTTTTAAATTACATAAACTTTGCCACGATCAATAACTGGTGGCTGAACAAAAAAATTAATCACAGAAACTGTGTTTCAAATAAAATGAAATTAACTATGCAATTAATTATTCTGCCATGATACACCTTACATTAACTCACTGTGATAGTCCGGGACATTCACAACAAAAATAAAAATGTTGAGCTATGTGCCTCAGTCTTTACACTAATCAAATGAACTCGCCTTTTTACATCATTTTAATCTTACTTGCCGTTGTCTACACTTTACTAAGAATAACCAAATTGTGTTAATTTATAGTTGATGGAGGCAGATTCCATCTTCTTGAACCAATTTGCGGCTTTGTCCACATAATCTCTTACTAAAGGTCGGTTGATTTGCATAAATTAAACTTGTAGTGGCATCCAATTTTATTTATTTACTACCTGATGTACCCGTGCTTCGTTACGGGATTCTCAGAAAGACTGACTTGGTGGTTTTCCTAACTGAATTCAACATAGGTCATTACAAAAACGTCAGTAGGAATGTAGCGATTGAAAGCAATGTTATGATATAAAATACTCGATCAAATGAAAAACCGCACACTTTCTCACTTTCAACGAACAGTACTACGGTGCCGATCTAAGAGTCCAAAGTTCCAGTGATGGAATAACCATGTCGCAGACTGCCGTGAACACTCCTCTGTCATTATTCCGTTAAATATGCACACTACTCATTCCAATCAGTGGCTCAGAGTAGGTATTGTATAGCTCGAATACTATGATGAACCAGTGTGTTACGTACCAGATATATCACAAAATGTATGAACCAGAGGAATGGCATGCTAAAGAAGAAAGTTATCTTACACCCCAGCTACTTCCCACCAATATACAGGAAGGCTGTTTCAGCCGGTACGACCAAGCGAGTTGGCCATGTGGTTAGGGGCGCGCAGCTGTGAGATTGCATCCGGGAGATAGTGGATTCGAACCCCACTGCTGGCAACCCTGAAGATGGTATTCGGGAGATGGTGGGTTCGAGCCCCACTGTCGGCAGCCCTGATGATGGTTCTCCGTGGTTTCCCATTTTCACACAAGGCAAATGCCGGGACTGTACCTTAATTAAAGCCACGGCCGCATCCTTCCACTTCCTGGACCTTTCCTATCCCATCGTCGCATAAGACATATCTGTGTCGGTGCGACGTTAAGCAAAAAAAAGGATGGTATTCCGTCGTTTCCCTTTTTCCCAACAGTCACACCAGGCTGTACCTTAAAGCCAAGGCCGCTTCCTTCACACCACTATTCATTTCCTATCCCATCGACGCCATAAGACCTACCTGTGTCGGTGCGACGTCAAGCAAATTAAAAAAACTCGGTACGCTGCAGTAATCCTATCTATCGGGGATGAGAGGAAAGAGAAGACAAAAAGCACATCACAACAAACAATGGTCAATGTAGTGTTATTGTTGATAAAGTTTATGAGCTTTCTATATTGCAGGCCTTCACATTAGTTTTCTTTCGACTCTGTGATATTAGGGAGTCTTACAAAATTATTTATATCGTAGACTGTAGTTCCTTATTCTCAGACTTTACATACCGATTTTCCCTCAATTCTGTTCACCCATTTTCTCGTGACTCGGCTCTGATATGGACTTAGTAACAAAAATCCAAATTCATGAATATATCCGATTATATCCGGTACGGTAACAATGTATAAGACATACGTGATCGGAAATTTAATAACTTCTTACATAACTACTACTAACTTACGACCTAACTAAAGTTAGGTTAGTTATGTAGTATTTATCGATACGACCACTAATAACATAAATAACTTATTTGAGAATTACATTTCAGACCTTCCCCTAAACTACCATTTCACTCAGCGTGAATAAAATAATTTGTAACCTAGATTGCAGTGGTTCATCACCCGTCATTACATACCGATTTTCATCAAATTCTCTTCAGCCGTTTTATCGTGATGCGTGTACATACAGAGAGACAGACAGACAGACAGACAGACAGACAGACAGACAGACAGACAGACAGACAGACAGACAGACAGACAGACAGACAGACAGACATTACGAAAATTAAAAAATGCATTTTTTTTACTGTGGACATGACAGATACAGAAATACCATTGATTTCAAATTCTGAGCAATGTACAGGCAAAACACTTATTTTATATATACGGGGTGTTAGTTGTATACCTGCAGATATTTCTTCTAGCAATAGAGAACGATGTGACGAACCACTATATATCAAACTTTTAGTAATTCTCGGAAGTTATTTTCGAGAGCAAAGAGATACGATGTTTTTAGAATAGGTAGTATGCCTTGTTCTTGTGAATGAATAGCTTCCCTTTGAGAACAGGCGAGTCTCGCGCCATGCGTGCCAAACTGGTTTCTGTTTATGTTTACGTACAACAGCTGAACGCTACCTATGCAATGCACGAGATGTTACGTAACATACCTGTCAAACTGGTTTTATGTTTAAGAGCAACTGAGCTACGATAACAGCTGAAGGTGGCTACTACAGTAGCGTATGCCTTGTTACGTTACATTCTCGCCGGACTGGTTTCGTAGTTGTCAGTATTCAGTTTCCGTCTTAGGGGCTTCAGACAACCCTGGTCATCGGTTTCGGACCCTGGAGATGTACCGAATTCTCAGCGTGGTTCATTTGCTGTTATGTCCTTTAAGGGATTGGGATATGTGTGGTCATCAGCCCCGTGGTCCAGTGAGTATGGAAATGACCTGAAAACCTGAATCGGTGCGGGACCTGTACGAGCGTGTGATATAATTATTGGTTGGGATAGGTGCGCCGGGACGTGAAATGCAGTAGATCCCCGTTGTGCATTGCGTAAAGGTAGAAGAAAGATGGCAGGTCCTTGCGCCAACGAAAGCAGTCTTGGGATGCCCAAATGAGTAGCATCGGAACTGAATTATCGAAACACATCGAACGTTTAGTTTCAAAGGAATATTGGACATGTTATACAACTAAATAAATTTAACGTACCTACATTTCGTTCCTCCTTCCGGGCTGAGTTGCTCAGACGGTTGAGGTGCAGGCCTTTTGACTCCAACTTTACAGGTTCGAACCTGGCACAGTCCGGTGGTATTTGAAGGTGCTCAAATACTGTAGGTCAGCCTCGTGTCGGCAGATTTTCTGGTACATAAAAAGAACTCCTGCGGGAATAAATTCGGGCACCTCAGCGTCTCAGAAAACCGTAGAAGTAGTTAGTGGGACGTAAAGCACTTAACGTTATTATTCTTATTCTTATTATTATTATTATTATTATTATTATTATTATTATTATTATTATTATTAGGTCATTAAAAGTTGAAATACGTGGAAGAAAATAGTAAAATATGCTTGGATTAAGAGGAAACAAGATGAAATGTATGTCACGTGAGTTAGCATCGGTCGCAGTAGTTACCTACAGATTACTATGCGTAAAACGAGAACCAGGTCAAGCTCGTGGGGATGAGTCAGCTGTAATCTCGTATTGTGTATAAACATCAAACATACACATCAACAAATATAAGAAACATAAACAAGGTTACACGTTAGAGACATGTAGCTATTAACCTGAACGCCAGGCCGACGGTCGCTTTCATGAGTACAGAAGAGTTATCAAATTATACACAATCCACAGATGTCGAACATATCTAAGAAGATTCCGCCACAACTATATTACATTTTACTATGATGGTGCTAATAACAAATAGCAGCAGCTATTGGCTTTACGTCGCACCTACGCAGATAGGTCTTATGGCGACGATGGGACTGGAACGGTCTAGGACAGGGAAGGAAGCGACCGTGGCCTTAAATAAAGTACAGCACCAGCATTTGCCTGATGTGAGAATGGGAAACCACGGAAAACCATCTTCTGGGCCGCCGAGAGTGGGGTTCGAACCCACTATCTCACGAATAATGGATACTAGCCACACTGAAATGAAATGTCGTATGGCTTTTACTGCCGGGAGTGTCCGAGGACAAGTTCGGCTCGCCAGATGCAGGTCCTTTGATTTGACTCCCGTAGGCGACCTGCACGTCGTGATGAGGATGAAATGATGATGAAGATGGCACATACACCTAGTTCCCGTGCCAGCAAATTTAACCAATTAAGGTTAAATTTCAGACCCTCCCGCTAACCATTTAGCCATGGAGCCGGACTTAAGCGACTGCAGCTATCGAGCTCGGTAAATCGCAGCAGATTACGCTACTGCGTGTTTAGATGTTGTCGGTAGAATACAGTATACCTGTTAAGACATAAGGCTGCAGTAGAAGAAGAGGAAGAAGAAGGTAACGAGACCCACATAGTCAAGCAGCACACAGCTGAACAAAGTGCACATTAGTGACACAGACATAAGAGTGGCGTGGTCGCGGGAACTACAGTCGCATTCGTAACACTCTGTTGTAGAAAAATAATGAACTAACATACAGTACGGGCTCCGTAATTCCAGGTGGACGGTATAAAGACTATCTCGAATAGAAAAGTACGGATTTACGAACGTACAAGAAAACGCCTGTGAACAACATAATGTACCTATGTTAAACATTACAATACAACAGTTTAGAAAACAAAAACATACAGATTGCATTAAAAGAAATGTTAAACTTTCTTTTGTAAATTAACAAAACACTCTAGGCAATGTTAACTTATAGTTCCTATTTCAGTAATGATGAATATAAAACGATTATTTTATTGAATATTTATACGTGACGACGACGACGACGACGACGATGATGATGATGATGATGATTGCTGCCTTAATGTCATCGGCCCTTAAAACGCAAATTGTCCTCTGTTTTAACTCGTAGGGAATAAGAAACAAAATATAAATTGCTGGAAGCCTTTCCCGATAGATTCATGAAGGGCGACCCGTGTTCTGTTCTGCCACACAATACACTAGCAGCATATAATGGTATTCGTGGTATTCATACACTGGCATTATTCAAATACTACTACTGATGCTACTACTACGAAGTAACTCGCGTACTAGTACGGACGATAATTCGCATCTCTGACAGCTGTTATTCAGGTCAAGGTCAGACAGACCGGTTTCATGTAGGGGTGGGTAACCCGTCCAGCCATATCCCCGTCGCTAGGAACAGCAGACAACCGGCACGTGACAGGTCTAGTGCTTTTGTCGAACTGCTTACGTGGAATATTCTCCCACAGTGCGATTTCAGTATCATGGTCTTTTGGGTGTCCAACTCGCCGTATGCAGAAACAACCCGTGTTGACGTGTACGTAAATAAAGTTTATTACGTCAACGAAAGAATGCATGGGATAGAATTTCAAAGTGAGTAGTATCGGAATTGAAATGTCAAAACACATCGAACGTTTTACTTCATACCAGTAAGGGACATGTTATAAACATAAATTAATTAAACGTACCTTCCTTTCGTGCTTCCAACCGAAGAGAACATGTTTAAATGTAAATGAGAACCTCCTAGCTTACTGCTGATTTTGCAGTGCCTATTCAACGTATCAAAATAAACGTTGCCAGGCTGAGTGGCTCAGACGGTTCAAGCACTGGTTTCATGAACTTAGCAGGCTCGATCCTGGCTCAGTCCGCTGGTATTTGAAGGTGCTCAAATACGACCGCTTCTGATCGGTAGATTTACGGGCACGTTAAAGAATACCAGTTGTCAAATTCCGACACCGCGCGTCTCCATCGGCACGTGAACATGTATTATTATTATTATTATTATTATTATTATTATTATTATTATTATTATTATTATTATTATTATTATTATTATTATTATTATTATTATTATTATTATTGGGCGAGTTGGCCGTGCGATTAACTTGCATTCGTCGAAAAGCCACTAACAATATTATTATAAAAACTGCGTGTTAGTCTATTATTACTGACTATTATGAAAATAAAATGTAATCGCCCCAGTCAAATATCGTAGCTCGTAATCTGTCAGAAAACACTAAAGAAAATAGTGAACTTTTAACAGGTCCAAATTATTATTAATATTATAATTGCAGACATGTCTCCGAAATTACCGAAGCATGTACTTACAAATTGTTTTACGTCGCACCGACACAAATAGGTCTTACGGCGACGATGGGAGAGAAAAGGGATACAAGTGGGAAGAAAGCGTTCGAAGTCTAACAAAGGTACAGTTCCAGCATTTTCCTGATGTGAAAATGGGAAACTACGGAAAACCATCTTCCCGGCTACCGACAGTGGAGTTCGAACCCACTATCACCAGAATACAAGCTCACAGCTGCGCGCCCCTAACCGCACGATCAACTTACTCTAAGCTCCAATGCTGGTCTGCGTAGCTCGGACGATAGAGCGCTGTTCTTCTGATCCCACCTTGGCAGGTTCCATGGCGGCTCAGTTCGGTGGTATTTGAAGGTGCTGAAATACGCCATTCTCGTGTCTGTGGATTTACTTGCATTTAAAAAATTACTCCTTTACAAAATTCTGGCACTTCAGCGTCTTCAAAAACCATGAAAATTAGTTAGTGGAACGTAAAGATATTAGTAGTAATGTTACTACTACTATTACTACTATTAGTAGTATTAGTAACATTATTATTACGGACGTTTTAATTAAACGGGTCCGTTACATTAGCTATCGGCACTTACTGTCCAGTAATTAGCCTTCTGTCCACCTCTGTGGTATAGTGGTTAGTGTGATTAGCTGCCAATCCCCGGAGGCCCGTGTTCCATTCCCAGCTCCGCCACGAAATTTGAAAAGTGGTACGAGGGCTGGAACGGGGTCCACTAAGCCTCGGGAGGTCAAATGGGTAGAGGTGGTTCGATTCCTACCTCAGCCACCCTGAAAGTGGTCTCCCGTAGTTTCGCACTTCTCCAGGCAAATGCTGGGATGGTACCTAACTTAAGGCCACGGCCGCTTCCTACCCTCTTCCTTGTCTATCCCTTCCAATCTCCCCATTCCCCCGCAAGGCCTACACAAGACCCCTGTTCAGCATAGAAGGTGAGGCCGCCTGGGCGAGGTACTGGTCATTCTCCCCAGTTGTATTCCCCAACCCAATGTCTCACGCTCCAGGACACTGCCCTTCAGGCGGTAGAGGTGGGATACCTCGCTGAGTCCGAGGGAAGACCAACCCTGGAAGGTAAACAGATTAGGAAGAAGAAGAATAAGCCTTCTATTAGAAATGCCCGGCGTCAATTCCACAGTAGACCGAGCTCGATAGCTGCAGTCGCTTAACTGCGGCCAGTATCCAGTATTCGGGAGATAGCAGGTTCGAACCCCACTGTCGGCGGCCCTGAAGATGATTTTCCATGGTTTCCCATTTTCACACCAGGCAAATGCTGGGGCTGTACCTTAATTAAGGCCAAGGCCGCTTCCTTCCCACTCCTAGCCCTTTCCTGTCCCTTCGTCGCCATAAGACCTATTTGTGTCGGTGCGACGTAAAGCATCTAGCAAAAGAAATCCACAGTAGCTATTTTTCCTTCGAGCAATGTTCACGCATGGTTGCAACTACGTTTTTTGAAATCTGTCTCATTAATAACAATATGACTGAATACTTACAGCCTTTTCTTTCAGTGTCCACCGTCCTTTCATTGACCTGAAAAGTTTATGAATAAGCATAGACAACTCGCATTGTCTATTGTCAGAAATTCATCGTAGACTGTCGCAATAACAGCACAGAAATGTTGCGCTCATTTTTCATTTACTTTTTAACTATTTCCTTTCATTTTGTCAGCTTGGATCACTGAGTAATGTCATTGACGTCTTATAAATCACACACAACTACACAATACTTTATTCGCACGTATGTGCTGGTGCGTATCTTCGAGGTCACTGTAAGAATCCTGTGTACATTTCACACAGAGTACCCTAGACCGGTTTTCGAGTACAGCAAGTGGCCTGGCACGTGAGTCATCCTCTCCTACTTGCCAAGCCTTTAGGGGAAGTGCACAATAACATGTGTTGGCCTGCGATAAGAAACAGGTTCAACAAGCCCTAGACTCTGCTACTGTACTTCCACTACGCGTGGACAGAATGACGTACCCGGCATATCCTGCTACGGCCGTTCAAAACACATTAGGTCCTGAAATATTTGGCTCAGTTATGGGCAAACTAATAGGACAAGATATAAAATGCATAGCATATATTGTGAGAGGTCTTTTTCTTTGCCGATTAGCTTAATATCTGCACGTATACACCTAACACCCTCTAGATTACATTTCAGGCCTTCCCCTAAACTACCATTTCACTCAGTGCGAATAACATTATTGATAGCCTAGATTATAGCGACCTATTCCCCGACTTTGCATACCAATTTTCGTGAAGATACGACCACTAATAAAATAAATATTTGACAATTAAATTTTAGGCCTTCCCCTAAACTACCATTTTTCTCAGCGTGTATAGCCTATATTGTAGCGACTTATTTTCCATCTTTCTCTAGCGATTGTCATTAAGACACGACCACTAATAACATAAATATTTGAGAAAAATTTTTAGGCCTTCCCCTAAACTACCATTTCACTCAGCGTGATTAAAATAATTTATAGCCTAGATTGTAGCGGTTCATCACCCGACTTTACATTCCGATTTTCATAAAATTCTCTTCAGCCGTTTTCTTGTGATGCGTGTACAGACAGACAGACAGACAGACAGACAGACAGACAGACAGACAGAGAGACAGAAATTACGGAAAAGTAAAAAATGCATTTTCTTGTTACTTTGGACATGACCGATACAGAAATACAATTCTTTTCAAATTCTGAGCAATGTACAGCCAAAACACTTATTTTATATATATATACGGTGCCTTCATGTCTGCGTAAAGACCCTGCTGTAATTGATTTTGACTGTGAATACTAGGTGGTCCTATTAAACTAACCCTTGAAATTCTAATTTACAAAATATACACGGCACTGTAAAACATAGTGCTCAAAACAAAAGAAGAAATCAAAAATACACAATAACATAACTACACCTACACACATATTTACAAAATATAACCAATATCCACGTACCTTCGGCGTCTACTCTTTGAAACACGGTAAAAATCAAAACATCAAAAATAAATTTAAAAAATAATAAAAAGGAACAAATCCCAAAATAACGTGATCAACGCCTACATCGAAAAATAAATCAAAATACGCAATTTTCAAGATGCAAAACTTCGCTGTCAAGAAACAAACTTCCTAAACGCTGAGGTTTATTTGGCGGCAATCCCATAACACAAGACGTAATGTCTGAAACTGATATTCTCGAATTCAAAGAAAAATGAAAAGGAAATACACAACACAATGATCACAATATAACTTTCAAAATCATTCATTGCTAGCCCGCTCTGTTTCATACCTCAAATCGGCCCCATATTTGGAATATCTTCGACTGTACTTAAACATTCTGCCTATAATTGTCATACGTATACTGCCGTACACTTAAACTCAATATTACTTGAACTGATTAAAATTCAATTCCCATTTTTATCTCATTATTCTCCTTTCTCAAAGTAGCATTTATATATCAACATAGCCTCGTTCCTTTCCACACGGGCTCAACAACTTCACTAATTCATTCTGTCGTTCTCATAATCACAAATACGACATATGTACGACATGGTCCTCAAGACTCTATTTTCCATCTCATAATTATTACCATCAGGGGTACTATTGCATATTTATTCTCATACTTCGATCTTTCATTTCTATTCCACAAGTTGCCATGTATTTCAGAGCTGGTCGGCAACGATTCCTCACTTTTAAAACTGAATATAACAAAACAAGATTGCCTGCCAAACATACTCACAAGAAAAATCGTGCATTTGACAACATACGCCATCACAACAAGGAAAATAAATCCAAAATTCGTCGTCTAACTGTGATCACCCAAGGCAAAAATAAATCGGATACACAACAATTACACATCACGATACATGACGTCTCTCCCAATGAAATCACTTCGGCTGACTTAAAATGACTTGACAAGAATCCACAAAAACAAAATACTATTATTATTATTATTATTATTATTATTATTATTATTATTATTATTATTATTATTATTATTATTATTATTATTATTGTTACGGAGTTTTTCCGTGGTAGATAGAGGTGAAAGAAGGTGCGGGTGTGAATAGGTCTCCAGCTACGAAAGCAAAATTAATTTAAAATTTAACAAGGTTATATTTTCTTTTCAAAAACAAGAAATAACAAGCATGGCAGGTACAAAGTAGCAAGTCAAAAAGGGTAGTTACAATATTTACAGGAATTGGGCTTCGCGCCCTGATTTTACACAGCTTGGGCAATCAGCTCAGTTTTACCCCAAACACGAGTTTTAACAGAGGGGCAGAAAACCCCATTCACACCTGGGAGCCCTTGCTCCAAATTACACAGAAAAGCCTCCACGAGGCATACAACACTTAATTTTCAAAAGAGCCACTCGCTCTCAAAATTTAAGCCTCTCCCAGGCCACACCAAACTCCACCTTCAAGTTGTCCTCACTGGACATAGACACAGGGGTACAATACCCAACCTACTGAGGTCTATTAAATGAAAAGGGGCAATTACATGACCTCTAAAATAACAATTTGAGAGGAGGCAATCTGCACTCCTAATACACTTGTTTTAAAAAAAACCTAATCTGGCTCTAGGCCACTAATGCAAGGGCTAATCCCATACTACCGAGGTGACTTTAGAAAAGAGCAATTTGTTTTATATTAACGAAGAATAGGTTGAGAAAATAAGTTCACCTCAAAACAATAAGAGTGGGAGCTCGAGAGGGTTAGCACTCTCTATCCCAGAAGGTAGCTTAAAAGAGAATAGAAGTAAGATTGTTACATTTTAGGAAAAGGTTACATGGTGGAACGCTTCGCACCCGCCCCGAGAGTTAAACTGCTGAGCTAGCAAAGAAAGAATTTATTAATCGGCCATTACCTTATTGATGACCGCTGCCGAGGAAAGAGGCGCTTCCCGCCTCCTGCTATGTACTTTATACACTGAAAGATGGAACAGAAGTGGCCCGGAGACCCTAAAATCAGCAGTTTAAATCCTCTCGCGGAAGTTTCTAGGCGTTAGGGGAATGAAAACACCCGCCCACAATTACTTTATTGGCTAGGGTACAGAAACATATCCAAGATGGGGGAAGATACATCGGATTGGTCGGAAATTACTAAAAGAAATTCGGGATTGGATAAATCTAAAACAAGGGGGAAAAGAGGGGTATACAGCCAACTTAAACAATAACAGAAAGAAATTTTGCAAGAAACAAACATTTGAAATAAAAATTTCTCCAACAAAATAGTTCTTTGACTCCGCACTAGGGTGCACTATTGTTGATCTTCAGTAGTGTCCTCTAGAAGAGAAAGTTCACACTTCTTACTTCAAGCGAAACAAAAACACATCAAAAATGACACAGTTCAAAAACTCAAAATTTTCCACGTGGTGACATCTTCTGAGAAGGTAAAGAATTAATAGCGTAGATAAAGTTCAGACTTCCTCCAGCAGCGGAGTTTCAACTGGCGCACATTTTAAATTAGCGGAGTGGAGGTGTACCTCCCGGTACAATTATTATTATTATTATTATTATTATTATTATTATTATTATTATTATTATTATTATTATTATTATTATTATTATGTTAAGGCCTCAAAATAATCTGAACATGAAATACCTAATGTAAAGTAAAAATGATCCATACATCGTCAACGTAAAACTCACGTTATTGAATGATTCGAATAAGATTGATAAAAGCTTCAAATGAGTTTATGATTATCATTATTATTATTATTATTATTATTATTATTATTATTATTATTATTATTATTATTATTATTATTATTATTTATCGATCCCTTGGCATTTACATCCCGAATCGTTAGATGTAATTGCCCTGATCTCACTCATGGATCTCGCTACAAATTAACAGTGAAACGCAACTAAGCTCTGTCTCTGGTACGTGAATTTGTCCTATATACAAAAACGCATGAAATCACTAACGTAAACGGACCACGAATTATTCACGCCATTATTAATTACATACTATATAAATACAACATGCTCTTTATCTTTATGTGCTGATAGGTGGGCCGCATCCTCTTTAGCCCCCGTTACATTGGGTTTAATCCATCTTGCACATCTTGCTGGAATTATATGACATTGCGCACACACGGGTTGGATCCATTTTGATTATGAAGCACTCGCAAATCAGTTGAATCACACGCACTCTTGAAGCTTACATTAAAATATAATTTACAGAATATAAATTGAATTAGCACACATAGAGCTTGGTTTCCATTGCCAGAAACTGAACAACCTCGCTGCCTGTGTCCCTTCACCTGGTCTGCAAAGCTCGCTCCCTGCGCTGTTTGTTCAAGGGATAAAATGTCATTCACCTGGCTCGGAAATAGAATGTGTACGTCCAGTCCACTTCCCGTCATTATTCCGTAGTAACCAAGTCTCGCCCTCTAATTAGTACGACTAGTACTGGCTCCAAATGACCCACATGAAGAGTAATTTAATACAATGCAAAATTTAATTGCGATGTTTTACTGATCATGCACAGAGAAAAACTATAAGAAATGTTGTCCTTCAGAATGTAATGACTTCTCCACTCAATTACTACTGCATAGGTTACGTGTGAGCTAGGAAAGTGCTGCGAACCTAAATGTTCTGAAAAAATACCATAGTTCATCTGCGTACTCCGTGAGCTTAACACGTTAAAATGTCCATTTCTAAAACGTCATAGTAGAAAATATAGCAGCGACATTTTGACTGTACTAATTGTCCCAACATTTTATATAACCTGATATCGTAATATTATAAAAGTTCTCCAAAGTCCATCACATTGTTCAACTCACCGATCACACACTAAACGATGACTGGCATAATAGTGGGTTTAGTTACCATCACTCTGCGCTGCACGTTTGAAGACTAGACCGTAGGCTCTCAAATTTCAACCAAGACTGGGTGTTCGGCAAAGTGCCACCAACAATTTTGTAAATTCAGGAGACTCTGTCTTCCAAGTAGTCCAAAATGGAGGGGTGGCGTAGTGATATGACAGCTTGGATTAATATTCCAACTGTCGGTAGATTAAATGTTCAGTGAATACACTCTGATGATTCCAAAAATTGGTGTGATTTTCACGTTGCACTCAAAAATCAAAAATGATCGTTCATTTTTATACACGCTCGACCGCGTCACAGGAATTATTTTTCTAACGCGGTATGGCGTCTTCCCGTCATGAGACTCAGTCCTCTGGGTGAAACCATTTTTCCAAACAGCAGGCTTTAATGCTGATAACTTATTAATTATGAGATAATTAATCACATACACAAACGATTCCTCAAATTTTGTTCCCAGATTGGAACACAGTATATTTCTACTTCTCTCGTCGCCAAATCACGAAAAACTAGATAAATATTCCCGCTGGAAATTTTCTGATTGGCTGAAATTTGCCCCCGTGTTCACACTCGGATTCAACCATTTTTCTCAGAGATGTGACACGTATGCCTTCTGTCTCTCTCACACAATAAGGACTGGCACATTCCGATGTCTCCTTTCGCGTAGGAAAGCTTGGTAGAAAGTTTCGCACTAATCGGCATCATAAAGTTTATTACAGAATGCTTTTAGCCAAACTTATTTCCGGAACGTGATTTTAAACAATTTCTGGGGATGGATTGCCAGCCTGTGTGGTCTCTGTGTGGAACTTTGTGAAATTACTGGCTCTGACTTGCTATCTGCAGTATTCACATATATGAGTTTAATAATTTAATCAATTCATCCATCCGGCTATTCGCCTTATGGGTGCAGTATATATATATAATAACATGTCCTGGCTGACTGAGTGGAACAACTACTGGACATAATGAAATTTTGGGGATACATTTATATTAGGGTGTAGATGCTCACTAAGGGAAGATTTTTGTATATTCCTTCGCTAAAGGAGTGAAAGGGGGGGATGAATTTTAAAATGAGGATATCATTATCTCGAAAACTTAAAAGAATGGAGACGTAAAAATTGGTATTTGGAATCTCCTTTTAATATAAAGGAACAGGTTCTTTTGTGTTTTTGGATAATCTAATGAATAGGGAGTGAACAGGTGTGACAAACGGGGTGAATTTAAAAAAATACTATATCTGCAAATTATCTCAGACGCGTAACATATTACCGATTTTGGAACCTAGTATTTGGAATTTCCAGGAATAGTAAAGAGACATAAATAGTGTTTTCGGAAAATGCAATTAAGGTGAACTGAAAAAGTGGGTGATTTATTAAAATTAGCATATCTACAGTATATCTCAAAAACTTAATGTGTTGCGGACATCAAAATTGGTATTTGGAATCTCCTTTGAAAATAAGAAAACACGTATTCTTTCGTTTTCGGAAAACTTAAAGACGGGCAGGAGTGCGTGAAAGAATTGAAACGTTCGCTGAATTATTTTTATGAGAATATATATATGTATACACCCCGGTCTAGAAAGCCATGAATAACGGCAGAGGGATTCGTCGTGCTGACCACACGACACCTCGTAATCTGCAAGCATACGGGCTGAGCGGCGGTCGCTTGGTAGGCCGAGGTCCTTCAAGGGCTGTAGTGCCATGGGGTTTGGTGTTGGATATATATCCCAAAAATTTAAAGATGTTACAAACGTGAAAACTGGTATTTGCAATCTCATTTTAAAATAAAGGAACACGCATTTTGTTGGGGGGATCAACTTGGTGGGGGGGATGAAAACGGAAATGAATACCTTTTTCGAGAAGTCAGTTGGAAGGGGACAAAGCACATCTCAACTAAACAACCATGGTCTAGCTTTTCTCTTTTCTGAAGCGCGGTATGAAGTAAATAATGTGGAAATCGATAGATAGAAGAATGTTGGTATTAGAAATGTAGTGAAACTCTACAATTCTTTTTGTGATGAAGAAAGTAATCTTTTACGGATGGCAGGATGGTGTTCAAAAGCTACTAACAACTGGATGATTAATGAGGACGGATCTTTTACATGTATGTTGTCATTGAAACATGTTATTGGCTTCGCAGAAGACTTTAGACATATTATAATCAACGCAAAATAAGAGCTAATTCTGAAGAGTGATCGAAGTGTTTACAATTCTCTTAATACAGCAGAAACGCCAGTATACTCGAAAACTACACTTCATCGTATATTGTGGAGTATTCCACACGTAACATCTGATCGAAAAAAATTCGATTGCTCCAGATTGTAGAAAATGATACATCATTACCTATACATATTCGAAGTTCGGAGCTGCATGAATGTCATGTGTTACCACCTACAAATAAGCAGAGCTGGGCTGTTAAAACGTCACGTTTCATTGAAAGGCTTTTGTCTATTATTTTTGGATTTCAAACCCATCTTAAATTCAACCATGAAAAAGATAGCTCACAGTTTGATCACTGTAAATTAAGAAATATTAGACTACATCTCAACGGAATTACGTATCCATACGAAAACATCGACATTAATTTTGAAAAAGATAAATTTGTGTGCATTATGACATGTTTTGTAAATTCCAATCATCGTGTTATCAGAAAGAAGATCGTCCGCTATTTTCGCCTGAAGAATTGAAAAATAAAGCACCATTTGTAGTTATAGACTGCTCTTATCATGAAGAATCTCTAAAAGAATCTCCTGTCGATATTGGATTAGAAATTGAAACATCAGAAAATATTACTGCCAACACAACAGCCTATTGTCTTATTATTCATATGAGTAATGTTATTAAACATCCGCTAACGAATGTTGTTACCAGACTATAAATAAGGATAGTCCTTTATCATGAACATTAGTTTGTACTTCTACATCGTACACTATGGAAAAGAAAGAAGAAAAAGTCTACACGGTTACAGACAATCGTCTTGATAACAAAAAACTGTGAATGCGCACGCTGTTCGCATGCTAATACAACATCTCATTTATCTCACACAAGTAAATGAGGCTATTAAGGTGTTCCATAAATGTAGAACCTTACATCAGACGCCAAAACAACTGTTTCAATGTTTACCACCAGGAATTTTATCAACGTACACTGCACCTTTCGCAGATGCTTTTTACGACATCCTTCCTCTCCACAGTAAGATGTCAATCGATGTTGCTTTATGCAGACCCGGTCAACGCCATTAGAAACATCGAGGTAAAAATCCTTCGGATGATTGGGATGGACCTAATCCGACGATTGTGTACTGTACACAATGTACGGATGAACTTTTTCCCCTTCATTACAGCACGTGATAATAATTCAGAAAGGAAGAAAACAAATGAATAACTACAAGGCAAGAACTGAATTAACTTCTTCGTAAAGCATAGCATACATACTATATTATATTTTTTAAAAATAATTTCATAAACCATGAATGTTTAGTTTAATTTGAATGTTGCAGGGGGCATTACAACTTTAGAAGCATGCTACCTCTTCGCAGTAAGCTGTTAAGTAGTACAGCAACCTTGTCGGCAGAATAACCAAGACTGTTGTATAACCGGTAGTAGTTTGTTTCATTTTGTAAATAATTAACAATAAATATTTCATTAAATTCAAAAGGTTATACTTATTGCATTCCCTTCGCCTCCTTACACCTATCGAAAATATGCACACTCATACCATCTATAAAAGCTTGAGTATACTAGAGTGAACTTTTAACGAACATGCTCAGTCCCGTCCGAGACCGTCTGTCTCGGATGGAGGCGTAAAACCTTAAGCATAAAATCACGTCGTAATAGTTATCCATGTTTAGACTTGTTCATCACTGGCGGATGGAGACATAAAGCTATGAGCTGACCCCTTTTAAAACCACTCACGCTGTAACGTCTCGTTATTTTTCCGTCGGATGGCGACGTAAAGCCACAAGCAGAGTAAAACCGGGCCAGACCCCACCAAGGTAGTGTGTGAAAGGATGGGGCCCTTCAAAATGGTGCCTGTGTGTAGTTAGGCTTGCTCTCGTATGCAAGCATATGACTGTGACGTCACGTTACTTGACTGTCGGATGGAGACGTAAAGCCATGAGCGGACCACGCGATAGCACACATCCACCTGAGCTGACCTCTTGCCACCTTTTGTGGGAGGATCAACATGACGGTGGGAGGGTCAACTGACCGTAAAACCGTGCCCTGTGTAGTTAGACCCCTCCGAGATGGCGTCGGGAGTGACATATATCCGTGAAACCAGGCTCTGTGTAGTTAAACCTCTCCAAGATGACGTCGGGAAGAGTATTTGGCCATAAAACTAGGGTAGGTCATATGTGCCCCTTCTGGTGTGAGGATTAAAATGGCAACGGGAACGTTATCTGACCGTAAATCTGTGCCCTGTGTAGTTAGACCCCTCAAAATTGCATCGGGAAGGGCATCTGACCGTAAAACTAGGCCGTGTGTAGTTAGGGTCCTCCGTGTGGTTAGGTGTGCTCTCTTATGCGAATTCCTATTGTCCTACTACTCAAGATGGTGTTGGCAAAATCCCCGAATCCCCATTGCCCTACTACACGAGATGGCGTTTGGAAGGGCATCTATCCATAAAAGTAAGTTTAGGCCCCTCGATGAGGTTAGGCTTGCTCTCTTACGTGAATCCATATTGCCCAACTACTTGAGATTGCATGGCGAGTATCCGCATTGCCCTACTACTGAAGATGGTGTGGAAAGGGCATCTAGCCGTAAAAGTGAGTTAAGGCCCCTCCATTAGGTTAGGCATGCTCTCTTACGCGACTCCACATTGCCCTACTACTCAAAATTGCTTCGCGAGAATACCCATTGCCCTAATACTCAAGATGTGTCAGAAAGGGCATCTAGCCGTTAAAGTGAGGTTAGTCCCATCCAAGATGGGGACTGCTGACGTCGGGAAGGGTATCTAACCTTTAAAGTGAGGTTTGACTCCTCGAAGATGGCGACTGTCCACGTCGGGGAGGGCATCTGCCCGTAAAACTGAGGTTAGGACACTCCAAGATGGTTACTGTCCATTTCGGGTAGGATATCTGCCCGTAAAACTGATGCTAGCCCCCTCCAAGATGCGTCTGTGAGGTTTGACTCGCTCTCTTATGCAAAATCCACGAATCGGCATAGCCCTACTGCTAATGGTCAGTGACCTCGGGTGGTATCAGCATAAAAGTGCTGACGCCAGTGATCTAGTACCCCCTAGCTCATACTACTTACAGTCATTTAGAGGAAGATCTAGTCATTATAGCATACCGAAGACACAGAAATTGTGTCTACCTGAAGAAATCAGCATCAAAATGATGTATGATATGTAGAAAGATGTGTATCCCAGTAATCTAGAAGCTTATGAATCTTACCGTCCGCTCATTAGCACGAGGTTCAGCTGTTGAGGATCTTACATGCCAATTGATATATTTCTTTATTAATATAAATTAACTTAATTAATTATTAAAACGAGTGAGTTCGGATTTTCCTCTGTTTTACCAGGTTGAATAAATTAAATATTACCACAGGATGATGAGATATACAGGGATTAACAAATCTTACTTGAAAAAATTATGGGCTAAAATCAGTGAAGATATCGTCTAAGCAGGTGCCTGTTCAATGAATTAACTTTGCAGCTTTTCACTTTGCACATTGCACTTTTCAGTTCATATTTTGTTCAACCGTCACTTTTCAGATTTGTTTTGCAAAGCGAAAAGTTAGGAATCTTCTCACTTTTCAAACTCGTTATGTACTTCCATTGGTACAGAAATGCAAAGTGCAAAGAAATGAAGTGAACTTTTTCGGAAATCTTGCAAAGAGACGAGTCCGTTTTCGTCTGTAAATTAAGAATTGTCTACACTAGTTTCTCGGAGTAGAATTTGGTTTACTGATATACCATGTTACGACGAGAGTTTTTGTTATCATCAAGTGAGGATAGTGATGAAGAATCCAACAAGAGAACTGCAAAAACAAGATTAATTTTCATAACCTCACTTCGATGGAATTTCACGAGTTTATTCGTGTTACCCCAATACAAGCTGACTATATTCTTGAAATTATTGATCATTTCTTGAAACCTGCAACCAAAGGAAGTCAATCCCTTTCCGAAAAAGATCAAATTCTTATATGTATACATTGTTTTGCAACGGTGCCCAGCTGCACGGTGTAGCAGCATTCATGGACATCAAAATCAACTATTTGCAGTACTGTTACTAAAGTTGTACATGCTATATTAAATGTAGTATTTCCGTTCATAGTACGTTGGCCTGATGAGCCACATAATATAGCGAAGGGATATCCTTCTATGTGGGGATGTGTTGACGGTACTCTCGTTAATATTGATGCTCCTATTGAACAGAAAGTGGTTTATGTTGATAGACATCGACATCATTCTCTCGATATTATGGTGATTAGTTGTGCAGGCTTGAATTTCTAGAGTGTTAATGCTAGCTGGGCAGATAGTGTGCACGATTCCCGTGTCCTAAGAAGAGAGAAGGTTGTCTTCTCTGCATTCTCCTGCTACACAATCTCTCGTGTCACAACAATGTACTTGTTAAGGAAACTGCGAGTTTGTTTCGAGTTCTATTTGTGTGAATTCGTTTAATTCTTTTCAGTGAAACAGTGAAATGGTAAGTAGTATCATGGCAACAAAATGTTTAAGGCGGAATACTCTGAAATGCATATTGAACGTGAGAATAAGCCCTCGGAGTGGTATGTACATAATTTGATCCAATCACTGCTGAAACTCTTATCAGACCAAATCGACAGGATCCAGCTGGACAATCTGGAAACCGCAGCACATATCAAGGTAATTTCAACAGTGATTTACGAACGTTTGATATGTCACTATTCAGGGATTCAGGAAATAATGTTAAGTAATGGTCGTATAGGAAATGCTACCGTGATGCCAGCTGACAGGGTACAAAAGTATGTTCGAATAATTAATGTTCCCCGGAAGTGCACAGGTTACTTATGACAGCCAAACTAGGACATGTCTTGCTTGTAATTCACCCAGTCACTTGAAACCGGAGTGTCCGCTACGACAGAATCGCTTGGCAGAGAGAAGGAAAATAAACACTGCCACACACACACACACACACACACACACACACACACACACACACACACACACACACACACACACACACACACACACACACACCTGTTAACTCCTCCGTCAGTGAACTAGACCTCGCTATATACCAGTTTCACCCTCGCTAAGAGAGCCACACAACAACGCCAGTAAACAAGCTCTGTGGGCAGATATACACAATGAGGAGAACAGGCACACAACCCGGCCATTGATAGGAATGAATTCTTTCATCTGATTTATTTACATGTAATACGTAATACATAAAATGATTTCAACTGTTTAACAAATGAACACACAATTAGATACAGAAAGACACAACAGGAAACGTCTTTACAACTTCGTATTGCCTAATGTTTGTTGATTATTTGAAGTCTCAGAATATCACAATAATGCCCATCTGTACTTGACAAGAATTAACAAGTAACAAACGAATGAATCACACAAACGTATATCATATTTTTATACAGTCTATCTTAATTTGTTTCTAAATTTAGTTTTTCTTTTTTAATTTACTCTTGGCACTGCCAGCACTTTACACTTACAGAACACTACTTAGCTGCTCTACTTATTCTCCCAACCATCACTTCCTTTGCGGACATTGAATGCACATTAAAACATAGTCACTTATCTCGGACATTCTTTCAAGGGCACTATAAGGCTCAGAAGATTTCAGCACACGGTCGACGTAACAACCTAACAGTGACACGACGGCGCTGTTCAGTTGCGGAGGTTGTAAACTAAATACAGGGCGGATCACACATTCAGGTGCGATGTATGTATTCGGACGTCCGATGATAATCTTTAGCGTCTGCTTAAATTTATTCCATGTCAGTCGAATCTGCGTACAAGTTGTAAGTCGGTGTTGGATTGTATCTGCATGTTGACAGAAGTTGCACAAGTCCGTCGCCAGCATATGAATGTGATGAAGTCTGCTGTTTGTCGGTATAATGTCATGGATTACTTTATACCAGCTTTCTTTTACAGCGTCTGGAAGGATGCGGTGGGAGATATTCCTCCATATTCGATTACAGTTGATTACCATAGCTGCTTTCGTTATGTGTGGGGCTAAATACTGTTGAGACAGTGTACAGCGATAAACCTTTTTCGTTGAGACATCTGGAGATGTGACGACGTCTTTTCGCATATAACTCAGCTCGACTCACAGATATCTTGCGTGAGGTGCATGATCATGGATGTCATAATAAGCTGGTGGGTTAATGCATTGTGGAAGACTGCACCATCTCATGAGGAAGTTCTTCGATATATGATCCCCTGCTTTGTGAAAGAGCTTTAAGTGCCTTGTTAGAAACAAGGTTTTTGCTTTCTCTTTGACGTCAATTAGTCCCAGCCCACCCTGGGATTTAGCTAAGTTGAGTGTACTTCTGGCAAGTCGTATTAATGATCCTTGCCAAATGAACCAACCAACAGCCGAAATTAGACGCTTACCAATCATCCGTGGCATGGGAAGAATTTGGCTCAGATACCATATTTTGCTTAAGCAGTACATATTCACATACATTATTCTTTGTTGCAAGTGGAAAGACCAATACCGATCCTGTTGCAATATACCCCTGACTGAATGCAAAGCATCGGCCCAGTTCTTTTTGATCACCTTGTGCACACTGTTAAAGCAGGTTATTCCCAGAATTTTAATTTCTTGTGTTAATACACTCTGGAAGTGCCCATTTGACTCGGCCCAGTTTCCCAATCCACATCGCCTTTGTCTTCCCTGGGTTCAGCTGAGCCCCGGAATATCTCCCATAATCCTCGATTACCTTGAACAAATGCTGGATATCAATGGTTTGATCGAATATCAGAGTAACGTCATCTGCGAATGCGACAATATCCAAATTGCTAGGACTGAAAGTTTGCTGTAGATTGCTAAGAAGGGGTTCTAGGGATAGAACGAAGAACAACATAGACAGCGGACACCCTTGCCGTACTCCTCTGTGGATGTGGATTGGCCTTGTTAAATAACCATTTATGTTAATCTTTGAAGAGCCTTCATTAAGAATTTTGCCCACGAGAGTCGTGAATCGAGTGTCAAAGCCAAGGGCATTGAGTGTTTCAATTATATATTTGTGGTTTAACCTGTCAAATGCGTGGTCAAAATCTAGTGATATTAGCAGTTTATTTTTATTGTTGACCAATGACTCGCTTCTAATATCCCGAATGACACATAGCGAATTTATTACACATCTTCCTGGTATCGCAGCAGACTGGTGTTCGGATGTGGCGTCCTCCATAAACGCAGTTAGTCTCTTTTTCACACATTTAGTTAATAGCTTATAGTCAAAATTTAAGAGCGTTATGGGCCGAAAGTCAGATAACTTGGTTGGATTTGTCATCTTGGGAAGAAGGACCACAAGGCCTTCTTTCACCTTGTCGATGTTCCTTTCTGGATTACAGGCATCATTCATTGCTGCAACAAGTTCGTCGTTAATGATGGACAAGTATGTCATGTAAAAAGCTCTTCCTAGACCATCGGGACCAGGAGATTTATTCGGTGCGCTTTGCAGTATTGCCTGCTGGATTTCTGCTAAGGCGATGTCTTGGGTCAAAGTTTCTTGTTCCCTATGCCGAATTCTTCCTCTTATACCATCAAAAAGGGGTGTTGGTGATTTATGATGGTGGGCGTCTCTTCGTTATACAAGGACTGAAAAAGCTTTCCGCCATTTCTTTTATTATTTCGGGGCTGTTCGTTATTTGTCCATTAGTTGTTTCGATGTCATGGATGTATTTTTGACGTCCTTTCCTGCGATTGCTCATAAGGTGATAACTGGAAGGAGATTCGTTGCCTAGAACTTGACGATCTTGCGCTTGAATTTTCAAACCATCCATTTCTCGTCGCTGTATCGTTAGTAGCTGCGCTCTTGTTTTCTTTATTCTTCGATAGGTATCAGGGTTTGTAGGATCCTCCTTATATAGCTGTCTTAAACATTTATAGTAGAATTCTGTCGTGTGGTTTAAGTGCCTTCTCCTCTCAGCACTGTGTGACTTCAATAGCCAGATTGTGCGAGGTTTAGCGTATGAAAGCCACCAATCAAGAGTATCTCTATATCGGGGTATCTATGTTTTCCATTTTTGCCATTCAGCGAAAAATCTTTCTTTTAAGTCCATGTTCTTCAAAATAGATTAATTTAACCTCCAAATTCCTCGTCCGTGTCTTGGTCCTCACTCAGGTTGTCGGATCTTACAGATAAACGCACAATGGTTTGAAAATTCCACTGGGCAGACATCTGTTTCCCTCACGTGTTCTTTCAGTACCCCGCTGACATATATTCTATCTAGACGAGAAGCGCCACCTTGGTAATAATACGTATATCCAGCTGACCTCTGTTGCTTCACTTCCCATGTATCTTTTAGACGTAGCCCTCTTATTTAATTAGATAGCGCGGGACATCCCTGGAACTGTCCTGTTTGGTCTTTGGGTGATAATACTGCGTTAAAATCACCTCCAAGGATCATATTGTCTCTATGTCTGTAAATAAGTGGAAGGATGTCTGTGGTATAGAACAGCCGTCTTTGCGTCCTTGCTTGTGAGCCGGATGGGGCATAGATGTTTACAATTAGTAAGTCCCGAATACGTATGCTGATACCTCGAGAATTTGGCAGGAGCGCTGTGTCCGAGTATGGTATATTGTGCTTAATGTATAAGGCTGTACCGCGTTTGTGCTCGTTAACATTAATAATTTTATGGTATCCAGGAATGGGAGCAAGATCTTCGGTTGCCACTTCTTGCAACATAATGATATCCACGTCCTGGTCACGAATAATCTTTTTAAGGAGCGACTGTTTACTTGCAGTTTGAATACAATTTATATTTAGTGTCATCAGTGTGTATGTTAACATCATAATCGTGAAAATATACATGTTTCTTCTCCTAATAAATTCAACGGGGTTGGGGGGAGGGACTCTATCGCCTGTCTCCTACTCTACTCCCCTGTAGCCGCGGGTCTCTGCTGTTGTATGGCTTCTGTGTTTCCTCCCTCGAGGGTCTACGTGTTTTTACTTTTGTTTTGCTTTTCAAAAGTGCAACTTCTTGGGTTGATGTTTCGTTTGTCTTCAAGCTGTCTTGATTCCCTGACCTCGTCTCTTCTATTTCCATAAGATTCGAGGTGTCCGCTTCGATCTCATCAGCCCATTGCATGCTATTAGTCGTAGTGTCTAGAATAACGCTCTTGTTCGGTGGTTGAATATCTATGTCCCTATCTCCTGGTTTCTCGAGTGTCCTAGCATTTATTGTATTCTCCGCTTCAGTGTTGACAAGTGTGTTTACAATTTCCTGTTCGTGATTGTGTATGAGAGAAAGTTCTGTTCCGACATGACCTTCAGTCTTGTGTTGACTACTATCGGATGTTTGCTGTTGCTCTTGTTCATCTTGTGCTGATAGCTGTAGTTGTTGCGGTGTGGATATGTCGTCCGGTGAGGCTGCCTGGCTGACTTGTGTTGGCGATAAGGCATTGGAATGAGTAAGTTATTCATCAACTGCGTGTTGGTCTGCATCGTGTGTTTGTACTGGGGAAGGTTTGTCCGTGTGAGGTATGCTTGTGGGTATAGTATCTATCTCTAACACAGCGGGTGAATCAGTGTGATGTTCCCTTTCCGCAACGATATCACTGAGTAACCTTGGCCCTGTTTTGTTGTCGTTCCCACCTCGCCGTATGGGGCAATCTTGTCTAAAGTGATCCGTAGCGTTGCAGTAAAAGCAAGATTTAGGTTGCCCTTCATATATTACCTGCGCTTTATATCTCTCTATGGCCACGATCGGTGGTATGGCAGTTTTAAGTTCTATTCGCATAGCTCTGATACCACTGTAAATGTTATAGATGTAAGTTGAAGACCATCTTTCATTTCTAATTTCCCTGACTTTTCCATACTTGTTAAAAATGACATTATTTTCTCGTTCGGCATTTCTATTGGTAGATTCATTATTCGAACCAACTTACTACCAACATCTGCACATGTAATAACAACATCAGAGAAGGAACCATTAAATTTTCGTACCTGTGATTTTCCGTTTGTAGTTAGTAATATCTTCTCCATCAGTAGTTTGCTAGTTAGCTTGATGTGAACAGCGGTTTCCAGATTGTCGAGGTGAGTGGCTTCCAGTTGATCCACGGTAAGTTTTAAGGTTTGCTGAATTCACTCATGAATTTCTGCTGGCCCCGGTTTATTTGTCTTGACGGTAAATGCACATTTATTTGTAATTCTCCTAATGCTATTGGTTGCCATTGTCACTTTACTGTACTTTACTGAAAAATATTCACGCACCAACTTCACACGCAAGGAAGGCAGAGTACAGCGAACCTCTCTCTGCCGCAGCTCACAACGGACTGCCCTTCGGTAACGGAGCATCAGAATAAACGTATGAAGACTGAGTTGGAACATGCATTTCCCAATCCCTACCTTCTGAAATCCACGAACAAATTAATGCAACTAAAGCCGTGCCTTCCATATTCTTGGCCACAGTTAGCTCCACGCCTGCCCAGGAGACCGTGAATTACCTGATACATACTCCAAGGACTCCCTTAATCCTGGATCTTAGCCAGACCCTGAACAACGCATCCCTTCCCTCTAGGATGAAAAACGAATTTATGGGCAGTGCAGATACGCCCGATAGGGAATTAATAGATACCGAAATGGCAGGGGAAGTTGTGGAAACCGAAGAGTGCATTGGAAAAGAGAACCAGAGTAAGATGTCTTCACCTAGAATGAGAAACATAAATAAAACACACAATACGTCATCCACGGCTGCCAAAAGCTTGAAGAACAATCAACCATCACACACTTCCTTAAGCCATAGGGACCCACGTATACATACAAGAAAGAAAAAGTGCCGAGCGGACAGGGTCTAATTCTAAATCGTCTGTACCTAACTGTCTCTGCACCAACCACTACCTGTCGTATCTATAAATAACCGTCTACGCAAACATGAAAACTGTTTCTTGGCATTTTGATTTGCCTCCCTGTCTTGTTATGGTGAATCGTTTTACAACGTATGCCACCCTTAATATTAATGGGGCAAGAAGTGCTACAACTCAAGCGCTGCTTAGTCGCTTCGTGGAGGAATATGATATTGATATCTTATTCCTCCAGGAAGTTAATGAAACAAGCTTCCACTTCTTATACATCTATGACTATATAACGAACGTAGGTGATACGGGAAAGGAATTCGGCTCACTGATGTCATCATGGACACTACGGGGAGGTTTCTGTCTGCCACCTATAATAACACAAGGCTGATAAACGTATATAGCCCATCCGGGTCACAGTACAAACAGGAACGAAACCTATTATTTACTAATGAAATATTGCCCTATTTAGTGACACCTGATCTAATAATTCTAGTAGGTTATTTCAACTGCAATCTTCACCCACGAGACCAAACAGGTACTTTCAACTTTTGTCCAGGTCTTCAGACAGTCATACAGTCTGTGCAGCTCAAGGATATGTGGCAGCAGCTATACGGCTCACATGTCGAATTTACATATTGCCGTGGGGAGTCGAAATCCAGGATAGATAGGATGTACGTATCCACGGTACAAGTCCAGCTCCTCGATAGCTGTAAGGTGATTCCAGTCGCCTTTAGCGATCACCTTAGCGTTCTAGTAACGATGAAGACTACAAGGAGTGACAGATGCATCATGGGGAAAGGAATATGGAAGATGAATATGTATGTTTTCAATAATACTGAGGATGTCCATCGTTTCACGGAGTGTTATCACCAATGAAAATTAACGCAAAATCGCTACAGTAGTGTGATGGACTGGTGGACATATAAACTTAAACCTGCCACTAGATCTCTCGGACAAACAATAGCGTATGAGAACAACCAGGATACAAGTAGGAAAATTTAATTCTCTGACAGAGTTATGTTTGATCTGCATCACAAGGAACAGCAAGGACAAAATGTCTCTTCTGCATTAAATTCTATTAAGAGAATTATTTTAGGTATTAAGGAAAGCAGCCTAGAACAACTACATCAGCACGTGAAAGGCACTTCCCTCATAGAAAGAGAGAAAATCTCTCTCTACCACATTGCCAACATTAGACGATCAGCCAATAAGCAATTTATTAATCGATGGGATAATGGTAAAGGGACAATATTCACTACAAACGAACAACTCCTTGCAGAATTCTGAGATATTCCCATGAAATGTTTGCAGAAGACAGCATCTCAGAGTTCGATATTGACAGACACCGTCATCATTTCCAGAGTCATCTAGAAGGAGATGATATCACATATCTTACTAATAATATTCCCGAAGAGGAATTGAAGCGAGCTTTAGACCATACTGCACCAAATAAGACGCCAGGCCAAGGTGGGATCCCGTATGAATGGTATAGTCATTTTGGAACATTATGCCTTCTGTCACACGATAAGTGACACATTTGCAGAGGGAATTATCATCCTACGTAATTCCCAAACTCTCCAGTTGCACGTATATCAATGACTATATATATGACTATATATATATATACTATATAAACTAGCCGCCAAGATTTTAGCGAACAGAATCAGAACTATCCTCCCTTCACTAATTACTAATGGACAGGTTTGCACTACACCTGGGAAAAACATATTACATAATCTACTGGCAATTCGAAATGTAATCATATATCATTCAGTGTGCGACAATGCTTCAGGAGCACTGGCTAGCATTGACCTCAGCAAAGCATTCGATAGGATGGCACACTCTTATCTTTGGAAAGTTTGAAAAAGTTTCGATCTCCAAACAGTATCATAGAAACAATACAGCGCATATACCACCAGGCATCCTCACGAGTTATGATAAATGGATTTCTCTCAGCCATACTTTCAATAAACAAATCGATTAGACAAGGATGCCCATTATCAATGGCACTTTTTGTTTTAGCAATAGAACCCCTGATTCAAAGTTTGAAAAATTATTTAACCGGCCTAACTATTAACAACGAATGATTCACAGTACGCGCATACGCGGATGACATTACCCTACTGTTGACCAGTGCATAAGATGCTAATAATGCGCAAGAGACTCTCGAGGCATTCTGTTAGGTGACAGGGGCACAAGTGAATTATAGCAAATCCTCATTATTGCTATTAGGTTCAAATGAATATGGACACATATTTGCCAGCTCCCGGATTCCAATTGTAAAGCACTGCAAGATATGGGGCATTACCTTTAGTAACGATATTTCAGAGACGATAGAGACTATTTGGAGTTCTGCTCTAAACACCCTATGGATTCAGCTAAAGGAGAAACTTTCAAGGCGACTCAACATTTTCCAAAATGTTCGGTATATAAATATCTTTGCGCTGTCGAAGCTCTGGTACCTTGCCCGAATTCTTCCAGCCTCACATGTCATTTGCCAACGTGTTGAATTGGCAATTGGATTTTATCTACGGAAAGGCTACAGATACAGAGTAAGAAGAGACCAACATCATCCGACTGAACAGGATGGAGGCTTGCGCCTAATAGCAGTCGAAAAGAAATGCACAGCACTCTTTGTGTCACGTATCATTTTAGTTTTGTACTCAAGAGGAGATGTATTTGATAGTGCAGTGCTAAAACAGTGTGTAGCAACAAACCTGAAACAAAAAGGTCCATTTCGAAGCTGATTCCGGAGCGCTCTCTCCATTTTACAACTTCCAGAAGCAGAAATTACAGCTGGAAAGTTGGATAAAGCAAAGAATATATACATCTTCAGATTGAAGCAATATAAACCTATTCCAGTAGTACAACAAAAATACCCCCATTGTGACTGGCAGCAGATCTGGAAAAATATTTGGAACAAATGTATCCCGATTGAATGGAGGGTATCGCTCTACATATACACAAATGAAATCATTCCGACGGGTGAGAAATTGAAAAGGCGTGGACAAGTATCTGATGACAAATGCCTCATATGTCATCAGATGGACAGTCTCGTGCATCGATTCACCACATGCGGCAATGCAGCACTAGTTTGGAGATGGACACTCAACGCTATCTACAGGATATCAGGGACAACAACAACCAGTGACAGGGTGAGGGAGATACTGAATCTGGAATTAAATCACGCACAGAACGAGAGTGGAAACGCTTGCATATGGATAACAGCTGGAGCCATTCACTACAATATCAAGGCGTACTCTCAGCATACAAGTGTGACTTTACCTGGATATCTGGACCATATCAGGAAAGAACGCTCGAAGATGGTCAGACAGAAGTGTCTTCAAGAAGCTTTTGGAACACATCTTTTTAAATTCTGGGTGCCATCCTGTTATGTGTTTCGTGTAACATCGGTCAATTACATATTAATTTGAAGTGTGTTGTGTTAGTATAACTGTGAAATGTTAAATGTTTTGGGTAATGATGTTGACAGGAATAACTTCGTTTGCTACTACTAGAGTGATTCTTTTGTTTTTTTAAATGTTGTTGTAAACAATTTGATGTTCTGCTATGTTAAATTTTAATTTGTTCAGATGCAACTTATCAACGTTCTGTTTGCAGAATTATCCTTAACTTGTTTTAATATTTTGTTTCAAAAAAAACCAATAAGAAGTTTGTTTAAGTATAAATGTACCTAGAGTTTGCTTGTTTTGATTAAGTTGTATGACATTTTCAATAAATTATTTTTTTTAAAAGAAACATTGCCGTACCGGTGGACTCTCAGGTTGGGTGGGGGGCGGCCACAGTAGTTTTAAAACAAATCTTTCTATGCTATTGACCAGTACCACCGCACTAACTAGTTCACTGCTGCCAACCTTCACATAACGCGGGTTTCAAGCCTGAAGCCCAATTTAAATTAAAATTCCAGGCCTCAAATATCACATTTCAATATAATCATTTACTATTTTGCTTATGAAAATATAAATAATATAGCAAAGAAGGTCATACATTATTAATTATTTTTTTGTATGCGACCATGGATATTTGGCTGGCGCATGCTCGCACATTGTTACGGACGTGAAAGCCCTTTCCCGCACACTTTCTCCCCCCGAAACTGTCCTCCAGCGCACTTTTCTCTGACATCTCAACCTTCTCACCAACACTATATCCTCGGACGGAAGCTCGAGAAGCCGTGCCTTACTTTCAACTTGAAAACAGCACGCTAAAATCAGTCACCTAAGTTTAATAACTTATTGCCAAACTTTATTGATGAGAATTTACAGCTTTACAATGAAATGTAATTTTCATGGCATTATTCGAGTCCAATATTTGGCTTCGAATTTCGAGAAAAAATAAATAATCATTTCGTTCTCTAGGGAAGACACCATCCGAGAGTCCTTAAAGGCTGGTCGCTACCTCTGCCGTATATAGACGTTTTGACTCAGGTTGGAGGCCAATCCCAGGAGCAGTTATTTTAGGTGACAGTGCCTATGGTCTAAAAGATTGGTTCATAACCCCTCTTAATAGAAATCCTGATGATACAGTTGAGAAACGAACTAACAAGGCACATAAATCGACACGGCGTATTGTTGACAACAGTATCGGTATCCCGAAGGAACATTTCCTCTGCTTAAACCACTTAATATTACGTCCAACAAAAGTGGGAAAGCTGTTCTTAGCATGTATTGCATTACATAATATGGTACGTAAGTTTGGAATAGAAAATGAAGGAGAGTTAATTACTTTAATACATTAAATTGAAGATGCCAATCCTGAAAATGATGAGGCACACGATCTAGATGCCGTTGCTAAACTCAATTCGTTGTTGAGATATTTTGCTAACTGAACTGAACAATAACAACTGTTTCTACATTATTTACATTTATTTATATTTACTGGCTATGTTACAATGAGCTAAAAAATGAAAACACGTTAACATGTATTGCATTACATGTATTACATTTGAAAATAAGGTTAGTAATAAATCAATTTATTTGATCACTCAACACATTCGTTGGTAATGCACTCTAGGTTTGCACAATCTTCTGTAGAATATATCGGTATAATTTCCTCCTGCGAAGCAGAAGCTGCGATATCGCTAGTGAATTCCGAAGGTGATAGCCATAACTCACGTTCCAACTTGAGAGTTTGTAATTTTCTGTGCTATATTACTGTACGGAAATATTCATGCCTCAGTTTGGTTGTTGTTGTGTCTTCCTTACTAGTGGAAGGTCGTGGAAAATGTGCCAGCTTCCGTTTCTTCCTTCTCGGTGTAATTTCCTCCTCTTTGGGAAGTTCAGCAGGAGTCGAAGTCGGTGTTGTCGGCAGTACCCTCGCTTGTTCTTCCATATAGCTTTCGGGAAGTTTCAGTCCATCTAAAACGGTCGAATCTTTCTCCAGAATATCGACTTTAGCAGTTTCTACCTCGTCCAACTGCTTTTCTTTCCCTCCTCCCCTCCCTATCTCCTTGGCATCATTTCTCTTTACCTAAAAGCAAAAATTGTTGCTGGAGACACGATATATTGGTAAGACGAAATTATTACATATATTCTTCAATCACTACTAGTACACACCTTCAAATAACATGTCGTATTGAATTAAGTGAGGTTTTATAAATTTATAAATTTAAAACGTAAATATTTACTTATCATTGCACGATATTCCCACAGACCAAATTGATTGTCCCTTGTGTAAATCCAAGATTTCTCAGCTCCAAATAATTGCAGTGATTGACCTTTATTATGGACATATATCCAGACGGATAGCTTATCTTCATGCGGAATATTACATTTGAAGATGCCAAAAAGTATATCTCGTTTATTCTTGACAACTTCTAGAACAGCTAACTTCTTATAGTTATCTTTCTCTCCCATTATCATAAACTTTCAAGCTATCACAACCTTACCACAACTATATCATCAACTTAAATGCGAAAAGGTACGCATTAAAGTCATGGAGTATTGAGCATTGGTTGGTAGAGGATGAGTTTTCAAACTTTGCATTAGAAGGTATCAAATGTAAGCAGCTGGATAAATTTGAGTATCTGAATGTAGAGGAGCATTTCGAGGCTAGCTTTGTTTGAAGTTGTGGATTAATTTAATACTTATATGCATTTATAGGAATCCTTCTAGTAATCTTGAAAGTTTTTATAATAATATTGAAATTATTTTAGATGACCTACAGAATAAGAACAAAAATGTAATAATTATGGGCGACTTAATGCAGATTTTTATAAAGTAATGGTGGGCAAGATAAGCAAAGCCTAGAAATGTTGATTTCCTTGTATGGTCTAAAAGCAGTTGTAAATCAACCAACTAGTGTATCTGGGGATACTACGTCAGCAATAGATCAAGTTGTATTGAATGAGGAAATGTGGAATTATGAAAGAGAAGTTTGTGATACAAGTTTTTCAGATCAGTTTGCTCAAATTGTGCATCTAAATTCTAGCGTAATAGGAAACCGTAATTTAAAAATAACAATGTTATTTGCAGGGTAACTAGAATGAGTAAAAGGAAAATATTTCATATTTTAACCAGTTACTGGCCAAGGAAACTTGGAAGAATGTATATAGAAATAACTCAACTAATGAAGCCTCTAGTGAGTTTTTGGTTTTGTTCAAATATGATTATCAAGTGGCAATACCAGTCAAAAGGGTAATTGTAAAGAATTATGGAAATGTGTGGATTACAACAGGAATTAGACTTTCAAGTAGACGATTAAGATTTTTAAGCAAATGTATGAAAGGGAGTAACAGATCACCTGAACTGAAGGATTACTATTAAAAATATAAGAACATATATCGAGAAGTTTTGAAGGCTGCCAAAAGATTGCATAATGAAAATGAGCTAAAAAATCTAAAAACAGTTCTAAATATATGTGGAACATTATAAAAAGTGAGAAAGGTACGCCAGTTCCAAGAATGAGAATATTACTCTTACAAATGCGAGGAAGGAAGTCAGTGATCTAGAAGAAGTTGCAGAAATCTTTAGTAACTATTTTCTAGGAGCAGTTGTGAGTTTAGCGGAAAAATTTCAAACATCAGTGATAGGAACAACCTTGAATACTGTGACCGTATGCTTCTGTCAGAGTGGCTGAATGTAGGGTTGTGTGGCAAGTGTCTGGTTCTTTTGTCGGTACCGCACGTGCTAGCTTTCCGGAGTGAGGCGGCAAGATGTTTCAAACGGGAGGGGAGCGAACTAGTTTGGATCAGAAAATAAAGTAAAAAAGAAGCAGAGAGAAAAGAAATAGCTGGAATATGTATACGTGCAGTTGCACCTTATAAATGAAAGGAAAATACACTGACTGACAGAGCAAATGCAACACCAAGAAGGAGTGGTCAGAACTTTATGCCAATTGCAGGGTAGACTGACGTCACTGAGGTATGCTCATGATGTGAAATGCGCCGCTGTGCTGCGCACGTAGCGAACGATAAATGGGACACGGCGTTGGCGAATGGCCCACTTCGTACCGTGATTTCTCAGCCGACAGTCATTGTAGAACGTGTTGTCGTGTGCCACAGGACACGTGTATAGCTAAGAATGCCGGGCCGCCGTCAACGGAGGCATTTCCAGCAGACAGACGACTTTACGAGGGGTATGGTGATCGGGCTGAGAAGGGCAGGTTGGTCGCTTCGTCAAATCGCAGCCGATACCCATAGGGATGTGTCCACGTTGCAGCGCCTGTGGCGAAGATGGTTGGCGCAGGGACATGTGGCACGTGCGAGGGGTCCAGGCGCAGCCCGAGTGACGTCAGCACGCGAGGATCGGCGCATCCGCCGCCAAGCGGTGGCAGCCCCGCACGCCACGTCAACCGCCATTCTTCAGCATGTGCAAGACACCCTGGCTGTTCCAATATCAACCAGAACAATTTCCCGTCGATTGGTTGAAGGAGGCCTGCACTCCCGGCGCCCGCTCAGAAGACTACCATTGACTCCACAGCATAGACGTGCACGCCTGGCATGGTGCCGGGCTAGAGCGACTTGGATGAGGGAATGGCGGAACGTCGTGTTCTGCGATGAGTCACGCTTCTGTTCTGTCAGTTATAGTCACCGCAGACGAGTGTGGCGTCGGCGTGGAGAAAGGTCAAATCCGGCAGTAACTGTGGAGCGCCCTACCGCTAGACAACGCGGCATCATGGTTTGGGGCGCTATTGCGTATGATTCCACGTCACCTCTAGTGCGTATTCAAGGCACGTTAAATGCCCACCGCTACGTGCAGCATGTGCTGCGGCCGGTGGCACTCCCGTACCTTCAGGGGCTGCCCAATGCTCTGTTTCAGCAGGATAATGCCCGCCCACACACTGCTCGCATCTCCCAACAGGCTCTACGAGGTGTACAGATGCTTCCGTGGCCAGCGTACTCTCCGGATCTCTCACCAATCGAACACGTGTGGGATCTCATTGGACGCCGTTTGCAAACTCTGCCCCAGCCTCGTACGGACGACCAACTGTGGCAAATGGTTGACAGAGAATGGAGAACCATCCCTCAGGACACCATCCGCACTCTTATTGACTCTGTACCTCGACGTGTTTCTGCGTGCATCGCCGCTCGCGGTGGTCCTACATCCTACTGAGTCGATGCCGTGCGCATTGTGTAACCTGCATATCGGTTTGAAATAAACATCAATTATTCGTCCGTGCCGTCTCTGTTTTTTCCCCAACTTTCATCCCTTTCGAACCACTCCTTCTTGGTGTTGCATTTGCTCTGTCAGTCAGTGTATTATTAGTAATGTCGACGGCATGATATCTTTGTACTTACGAATGTGTATGAATTTGAAATTAGACTGAATAGTGGTAATGATATGTTTAAATTACAATATTGGTAACTGAATTTATGTTTGTTTCTGAATGGCGTATGTTTGGAATTTAATAATGATTAATAAAATGAGCTGACAAGAATTCAGTATCTGAACTGACTTGTATTTCCTACGACCTGTGGTGGTAAGGTACCCTTAAAGGAAGCCATACGCGTGTTCATTCTCATTTATTCTCCGTCTACGCTCATTACATTGCTCAACGAGAATGTCGCTACACATCGTGGAAGGACGTCATTCGATATTCAGATGTCACCAGGGACAGTGAGGACGTCCATCCAGTGTCTATACTATACCTGGAAAATTGTGCCAGTCTCTACTACTACGATTCAATGAACTCGACTAACAGACGTCGAACGCATGTGGATAAATAATAATAAGTACGTGTTTTTCAATGTCAATTCGTAAGATTGTGCCTAGAACTCTATCTAATTTATTCTGTACAAGTTTCAGCGGAATCAAATGGAAGTGTGGAGTTGAAGAGGACCTCAACAGCCTACATCACAAGGAGATGGGATTTACTACTGAATTCCAGCCATATTTCACCATGAGTTTCTAAATCTGCAGACCGTCGCCAACGGAGGAGAAATGCAGGAATTTCAACCCTAGACAGATCAATTAAGGATCTCCAGAGCTCAACATGAAGCCTACAGTACAAGTTAAGTCGACTACGTCTTTATTTATATCTGGTCTCTGTAGTAATTTATTTATTTCTCTATTCTTTTGGTGTGGTCTCATAGTCTAGTAGTTGATCCATTCCTATGTTACTTCATTTAATTATTCCCAAATGTCCGAGTTATGACATGAAATTTTGTTCGAGTATGTGAGTCATATTCCTAATCACGTGTTACAGAGTTCCGTAATGATGGATCATTGAAAGTTTATCCATGTGTTATCATAACCATCCTTCTTATTTAATGAATTTTACTGCATTAGTGAGTTAATCTGTGTCGTAGGAATTTATTGAGATAATATTATCCATATAATTTTCGATATTTTGGTGATATTTGGACTTACATTCGTACCTCGTGGCAATTGTGGTATGTCGTCAGAATATTAATTCTGGAATAAGATCATGGATTAATTAGGAGTACGTGAGTAGAAATATACGATTTTTAATGGTATATTAAATCATCGAGACATATTTAAGGAAAGTAAGACTTGTTTCTTGAACGATAGCATATGTTGTTGCGTGAATTTCTAACTACATGTTTTGTGATATACAGTTATGGAGAATGAAAGTCGTCGTTGTAAGGTTGTAATTGTATTATGAATTTATGGTGAATTAATATATGCGATAAAAGTCGTCTGATAGTGAATTACGACCTGTTTTGTGCGGCGATATTTTTAATACGTGATACTGAAGGTTGATGGAAAGAGATGATAGTTCTTCGAAAATACAAAATTGTAGTCGCTTTGATAAAGTCTTCTGATGATGATAACAAGAATATGTCAGTAGGCGTACTCCAGAATTCTGAGTTAATTTTATGAAAAAATTCATCCTGTTGTAAGTTATGGCAATCATTGATTCGAAGCCATGAATGTTTTGTGTGAATATTTACTGGAAAATGATTGAATTTGGATGTAGATTCTCGGATAAATATCCAGATCAGACTGTAGTTCGATACCAGACGAACTCACTTTAATAGCACGAATTCTTAACCACACGGAGACTTGAAATTTTCAGCAATAGCTGAGAATGGAATTAATTGGAGAGTGGGAATGTTAATCCATACGTGGACGTGATGTAAACAATGTAAATAGTTCTTCTATAGAATTTTTCCTGTAGATATTTGGTAGAATTAGCCATATTATGTAGTTATTAGAAATGTCTTGCAAATTTAGGTTATATATGTTGTACTGACAGACGGAATAATCAGTGATATTTTAGTTACATATAATTCACGTTGTTGCCCGCATTTCAAAGTAGATAAAAATTTATTTGATTGTTTTCTTTAGGATTATTAATTTCGATGCATTACAAATGACCACTTGACGATAACTTTAAATATTATTTCTCATGAGGATATAAGTGAGAATAATTTAGAGCAGATACACTCGACGTCTCGATTTAACATTTACTTCTTTTCTAAAGCACATTCAAGTAACATATTATTTGTAATGAATATTCCAAGAATGTAACTTCAGTAAAACGTCATTATGAGGAAATCTAATTTTGTGAATTCTAAATATTTTATACTCCAAACACTCCATTAAAATTTAATGCATTTTTCGTATTTGTTCGAGGAATTAGACTCGACGATCTCGTTTTTCAAGATTCAAGATTTAAAATTGCTAAATAATAACGATACACAAAAAATATATGTTGATAGATCAATTCTGTTAGAATTGTAGGGCAAATAAGTCAAATGTACCATCCCATTTGTTTGAATTATTTTTATGTCACGTCAAGAATCATCAGAAATTTACTTAACGTAGCGATCATTTCCCATAATCAGAGCTAGACAGGATGGCAAAAATATTTTTATTTTTGAATAAACTATGTTATAATTCCATTTAATATCGATTATTTTCTTATTTCCGAACCTGCTATTCAATCCTGCCATTTGTGTTTATTCAGCCAGTCATATCATGCACGAACTGAGCACCCCTCGGGTGTTCCTTGTTCTCCGACTTGTCTATACGGGCGCAATACATTTCATAGGAATGTATCATCCGTTTTTCTTACTCCTGCGACTGAGCGGGATATGGAGAATATAATAAAACAGATGGGTCAAAGAGAGTCTTCTGGTTTAGATGGTTATTCAAACTACCTTATTAAATGCTGTTAAAAATACATAACCAAGCCTCTCTGTTATTTGATAAAATTGTCACTAACCACTGGTAAATTTCCAGACAAATTCAAGGTATCGAAAGTTGTTCCGATACTTTAAAAAGGTAGGGAAAAGATGCTGATAAATATAGACCTGTTTACTTCCACTATGTAATCTCCAAAATACTGGAAAGAATTATGTACGATAGACCATTATCATTCTTAGAGAAGCACAACATATCATCTGTTTGCCAAAATGGCTTTTGTAAAAATAGATCAACTGCCACAGCATTAATTAACTTTATTGAAAGGATGTATGACACACTGGATGGGAAGGGTGCATGTTTAGGTATTTTCTTTGACTTAACAAGAGCTTTTGTTATAATTGACCACAGCTTGCTTTCAAAAAGTTATACATGTATGGAGTTCGGGGAATGGCCTATAACGGGTTCAAATCATGTTTAGGGGATAGAAAACAGATTGTTGAAATATCATATGCCGTTACTGTTTTGAAAAAAAATGAAGTTAAGATGTGTATTCCTGTGCCGGAAATATAGATCATGGTATAATAAAATTCTTCCGGGCTGTTATGCCGTGGTCCACTCCTCTCGCTTCTCCCAGACGTTTCGACTACTGCTGCGGTAGTCATCTTCTGTGGCGTCGTGTAGATACGCTCTCCTGTATCCCGCTGGCGACTGCAAAAGTTGTTTGTTTTTTTCTTTTTTTTTGTTTACGGGGGGCCCCCGTAGCCCGCTCCCCCGCCGTGACCATCGACTCAATCTACATGGCCTCCGACATGCTATTAATTTCTAAGTAGAAAAGAGATAGCTGGGTAGAGTGGGAAGTGATACAAGGAGTATCTGCCTGTTTCCATGTCAGACACGTTACCAGGCGAGATTGTGTTAGGTATATGGTGTTGAAGTATGGTATTGAAGGGTCAGGGAAAAACCACATAGGCAGAAAGAAGAAAGAGCCTACATGTAAAACCTGACTTCTTTTGATAGCACATGCAAGGATGTGGGCTGGAGATAGACCAGAGGTTGTGTTAGTTAGGATTATGTGTCGTGCAAACATAACCATTTCCTTGCCATTTTCTGTTATTGAGTGGATCAGTCCTTCTTGTCACTGCCTGGTGCGGCTCGGGTCTGGTAGCGTCTGGGCTCTGGGCCACAGGTTCGTCCCATTGCCCAGCAGCCAGCAGTCCCTGGTGCCAAGTCTCCTTTTGGAGAGGGGGGAATAAAGCCAAGCCTTACGTAATGCAAGGGGCTATCTTCTTCCGTCTGTCGATGTCCCTCTATGCGGTGTTATTGGAACACACTTGTCTCTGCAACAATTTGTACATATATACATTTAATATTTAAAACTTTAGAGTGCGGGCCGCTCTCCTCCGCTCTCGTGTCCTGTGAAACATGTACATCGTAAAGTAAATGATATTATCAGGGTTTTTTTTTTCTAGTGAGATCAAGTATATGGGAGCCCCAGGGCGAAAAAAATGTGCCCTCTTACTTATCTGTTTCCGTGGTTACCTGATGAGTCAGAAAATGTCGCGAGTTACCTACACTGGCGGGGGAAAAATCACTCTTTCCCACTGGAGAAGGTGGGGCAGAATTGAAACCCCCTCATCGCTGGGCCATAACATGATATCAACTAGGAAGTGGGTCAGTCTTATTGAAACAGAATTTTGTACCTTTTAGTGATTACCTGAACAACGTTGTCAAAAATTTGGAAAAGGCCGAAACTAGAATTTGGTATACAGGAGCCAAGGGCCGCGGTGGCGGTAACGTGTATATTATCAGGGGTGGGTTATCTGAATTTATATGTAAGTGTGTGGCCTCCAATTGGTTCGCGCTGTGCAAACCGACATCTGATTGACTATCTGAAAGCACGACCTCCGATTGGGTCGCGCCGAGCAGCTTGACGTTTGGTTGGCTATCTGAACACACGACCTCTGATTGGTTCGCGCCGGGCATGGATTCTGACTAGGTCGCTCCGAGAAGTCTGTCGTCTGATTGGATCTCGGAGTGCACGACCTCCGATTGGGTCGTGCCGAGCAATGGATCCTCTGGTTGGTTGACTATAATGTCCCTGATCTTAGTAAACTTCGGCCGTACGTTATATAAAGGGGTGTACCAGGCCTTGCTGAGTTTCAGTCCTTCCTCCTTTCTATTAAAGTTATCTGGATGTTTATGTATTTCGATTGCTTCCCTGTAGAGACGGGCGTGAAAGTGGGATGTTTTGGCCAGTATGTCAGTATCCTCGTAACGGATCTCATGATTTCCGTCAAGCAGTGCATGCTCCGCTACTGCTGATTTGTCGTATTGTCCCAAGCGACAATTCCTTTTGTGCTCCGTCAGGCGAGTATTGACACTTCTGCCAGTCGTGCCAATATAAACAGCTCCACAGCTGCAAGGTATCCTATAGACCCCAGTAGATGTTAAAGGGTCACGTGGATCTTTGGCAGAACGTAACATGTTTCGTAGCTGTTGGGTCGGCTGAAAAATGGTTTTAACTTCGTGACGTTCAAGGAGCCTTCCAATACGATCCGTGACGTCCCGTATATACGGCAATAAGCGATACCTTTCTTCCTGGGTTTTTCTCGCTTACTATTCGCTGGCTGTCTTCTGGGGTGGAGTGCTCTCCTGACCTCTTGTACCGTGTAGCCATTGGTTTGTAAGGCTAGATCAAGATGCCGTAGTGCCTTCTCGATGTATTCTGGTTCACAGACACGAAGGGCGCGATCCACCAAAGTCTTCATCATGGCGCGCTTCTGCCCAGGATGATGATTCGAATTTTTGTTTAAATATCGGTCTGTGTGTGTTGGTTTTCGGTATACTTGATGCCCTAGGGATCCATCATTCTTCCTCTTCACCAGCACGTCCAGGAAAGCTAATTCTCCATCCTTTTCCTTCTCCACAGTGAATTGTATACGAGGATGAATACTGTTCAGATGTGTAAGAAAACCGTCAAGTGCCTCCTCTCCATGTCCCCATATTACAAAAGTGTCATCAACAAAGCGGAACCAACAGCTGGGTTTATTTACAGCAGTCTGCAGGGCTTCCTCTTCAAAGAACTCCATATAAAAATTAGCAATAACAGGGCTAAGTGGGCTTCCCATGGCAACACCGTCTGTCTGTTCATAAAATTCATGTTTCCAATTTGAAAAATGTCGTCGTAAGTACATGTTCAAATAAAACTATTGTCTCCTCTGCAAAGAGATGTTGAATATGTTCAAGAGTATCCTTGATTGGTACCATAGTGAACAGCGATACGAAGTCAAAACTAACAAGTATATCCCCCGGTTGTACTCGCAAGTGTCGTAATCTGTTTATGAAATGGGCCGAGTCTTTGATGTGCGAGTCCTTAGTCCCTACGTAAGGTTTCAGTAAATTGCTTAAATATTTTGCGACTTCATAAGTTGGAGAGCCAATGGTACTAACGATGGGACGAAGAGGGACGTCTGGCTTATGGACCTTAGGAAGACCATATAGTCTTGGACACAAGGCTTCTGATTTTTTTTTCTTTTGCAGTCGCCAGCGGGATACAGGAGAGCGTATCTACACGCCACAGAAGATGACTACCGCAGCAGTAGTCGAAACGTCTGGGAGAAGCGAGAGGAGTGGACCACGGCATAACAGCCCGGAAGAATTTTATTATATTGACACCGGCCGTGAAAGCCTTCATACTTTAATAGATCATGGTGTTCCACAGGGGTAAGATTTGGACCATTATTTTTGGTATTTATCAATGACATAGTCCAAATTGTCGAGGATATGCAGGGAGTGCAATTAACCCCTTTGCAGATTTTGTAGCTGATGAAACTTCTGAAGGCTTAGAATTATTCATCATAAGATAAATCTAAATATCGAAATTTGTCCATTATCATTTGGGGAGACCACAGTCGAGTACGGTACTCATCATCAACATAGTTTCTTGGCTTGTGGATGGATGGATCATTAATATGGGAAAACATACAGATTTTATAGGGAAAAACTTAGTAGAATTTATTTCATGGTAATATCTTTGAAAAATAGTTTTACCTTAGAGACTTCTCGAATAATATATTTTGCATATGTCTATCCCATACTAAGCTATGGAATCATTTACTGGGGGAATTTACGATGTAGAGAAGTCATCCTTAAGTTACAAGAGAAAATAATTAGAGGAATAGCCGGTGTCGGCAGAAGGAAAAGCTGCAAGAAATACTTAGAACTTAATTCCATCTACCATTGCCTAACCTTTATATCTCCCATACAATTGTATATACGAAAGAGAATGTAAACAGTTTCACCATAAACTCGGAGGTATATAGGTATAATTCTAGAAATAGACACAGTCTGCACGTAGAAACACACAAAATGAACCTTAATGAATCAAGTTTGAGTTATGCAGGAGTACATTTGTTTGATAAATTGTCAGACTTCATTAAGCATATAAAACCATGGTATAAATTTAAGAAAGAATTATTCAAATTTGTTTCTAACCATTGTTTTTATTCTATTTAAGAATACTTAGCTCTTGAAAATTTACTTATGTATCGCCTTTTTTGTTTGTTTTTCTATGCATCTTTACCATGTCGTATATTTCTCTTTATTTATCATGGCATGTATATTACTGTTTTATCCATTGTTACTGTAAATATGATTATTGACGTGCCCCATAACACTGTGTGATCCGTTCGATGAAAAACAATACAATACTTTTTGTTCATAGAATGCACTTCATTGGCCACTCTTGCGCTAAGAGTTTTCACTCTGTGAAGAAATTGAAATGTAAAACCTTGATCATTGGGGAGGGGAAAGAATTTGAACATTTGCAAAAATGGAAAAGTGCAAATTTGAAAAGTTGCATAATCCTTTCGCGGGACAGGCCTCAGGACTTACCACGTGTTGGTTCATTGACAGTATGATATATTCCATAACATACAAAATGATTAAAAACAATTCGACTATCTCTATAAAAGTTCCATGATCTACATGAAGATACCCACAAAATTATTACTTGGTAATGCTTACATATTTTCAACAAGGATATTTGTACTGACAGAATGAGAACGGTGAAAGTCTACCAGAACTAGGTTAAATTCAGCAAGCAAAATAGCTACAGTTTCAAAAAAGATTCAACAAAATACTAAGACACATCAATAACTTCGCATGCCACGGCAAACTATAGAAATACAGCACGCCATCCAGCCTGATTGCTTCGACAAAATATGTCAGAATAAAACCATTAAGGTGAAAAAATTCCACCTTTCTCTAATCCAAATAATGTTTATTATCACAAAGTGTATCAGAATTATAATCCATTAAGAATGCATTTAGTTCTAATGTTATATTTCTCAAGCTACAGATATTTAGCTGAAAAATGCTTAAACTTTTACGGTAGTTCTTTTACTATGATTAAATGTGTTTCGCATACCTCTAATGGACGTGTCATATTTAATTGTTTTATTATTATGATATATATTAGTAATAGTAGCCTCCTTATCACTACCGTCACTATTAGCGTCTTTATTGCTCCTACTATAGTAATAATAATAATAATAATAATAATTTCTCATGACCACCTCTGTGCGTTTTTACTCCTTTCTCGTTTGGAGGCTGCCCGCTACTTTAGTTGACAGGCTGAAGAACTGTGAAGATAACCTTGTGTTTAATTGCAGGCGATCTCTTCCAAAATACCTATCTCCTATGCATGAATTACCATTTATGAATACCAAGTAGATCTCCTCACAAATTGAGTCGACACGATGTAATCGCATTAATTTGTCTGTTGTCAACATCACGTCTCATTATCACTCTAATATTGCACACTTTATCGACAACGAATTTATCCTTCACGTTCCCAACAAGGTGTTTTGTTTTCCACAATGTATAATGGTGTTGCAGAGCTGTAGATATTATGCGTACCCGCATGAATCACTACAATATATGGTTCTTCTTTTACATCATCAAATTTCCTAGTAAGCTGAAAAACCTGTATCCCTGAATAACAGAACACAAGAAAACTTTTCACATTCCTACTCATATTCCTGACTATAGAGTCTTCAAGTACAACAACACAAATTTTCTGCTTAACCTCCTTTTGTTTACTCTGTTTATTATGAATATCCCCCGTATATCCAATTACAATACCTTCTTCCGAAATAGCAAGACTTTCTAAACGGTTTGCTGTTTTAATGGGCGATGCGTAACTTACGTCTCGTGATATCGTTGGGGCTAATTTCACATTTGATACATAACGAACTGTCCTGTATACTTCCTTCTTCTGTTCTACGGCGTTTTCTCTATACCGAAGACAAAGTATTTCTTCCTGTGCTTTTTCTAATTCTCTTCTTATTACACTAATAATTTCCTGCTTAGTATTCGAGCTCCGACTTGATTTGGCGAACTGTAATAAACATTTTATCGAAGGTCATATATCCATTTGTTTTGTTCTTTCAACCGCGAAATTATCAATTTTTCATTATTTTTCTTGATACTGGATGCATAACACAGGTCCACATTACTTACTTTCCTCCTTTACACTGCATAAACTCTACTTCACCGCACTTTTCTCTAGCTAGTGGTACACAGTGAACTTCACTTTCCACCACCTTGCAGACATCTAACTCTCCAGGTGTCCGACTCGTTGGCTGAATGGTCAGCGTACTGGCCTTCGGTTCAGAGGGCCCCGGGTTCTATTCCCGGCCGGGTCGGGGATTTTAACCTTAATTGGTTAATTCCAATGGCTCGGGGCTGGGCGTGTGTGGCGTATTCAACATTAGAAATCATCTCAGGTAGGGCCCTCATCTTCGCAGACATGCAGGTCACCTAATAGGCCGTCTACTAGAAAAAGACCTGCACCACGCCTCTGCGGAGGCCATACGCCATTATTATTACTCTCCAGGTAAGGCAACGAACAATTAGATTCGAAGGTTCAGATCGATCTATTGAACTATATGTATGTATGGCAGTAACCACTGTACCTGAGTCTGGCTAAAAATTACAGGTTGATAATTGAGTTTGGAATTGTCAATGTCTGGTGTATAAATATGAATTGCTGGACATACTCTTAACAAAGAATATGTTGTGCATTTCCGAGCATTGGCTTGTTGAATATCAGACATACTTTATGCTTTAGATGGTTATATACTGCAGACTCCCCTGCGAACCACGTGACCTTGTCGCGGTGGGGAGACTTGCGTGTCCCAATGAAGCAGATAGCCGAGCCGCAGGTGCAACCATACCAGATGGGTATCTGTCGAGGGACCAGACTAACGAATGGTTCATCGAAGCAGACTTTCGGAAGTTACAAGGGCGGCAGTCTAGATGATTGACTGATATATCCTTGTAGTACAACTCAACATGGCTTAGCTGTGTTGATACTGCTACACGGCTGAGAGCGACAGGAAACTACAGCCGTAACTAACTCCCGAGGACATGCAGCTCTCTTTCTGTATGATTGATGTACCGATGATGGCTTCCTCCAGGGTAAAATATTCCGAAGGAAAACTAGTCCCCCATTCGGATCTCCAGCTGGGAACTACACGAGAGGGTGCAATCGTCAGGAAGAGGGATACTGACCTTCTACGAGTCGGAGCGTGGAATGTTATAAGTTTGAATCGTTGTGGTAGGTTAGAGAATCTGAAAAGCGGGACGGATAGAATAAACATAGATGTAGTTGGTATAAATGAAGTATGTTGGCAGGAAGGCAAGATTTGTTGTCAGGCAACTACAGATTTATCAACACAAAATCAAACAGGGAAAATGCAGGAGTTGGTTTAATAATGAATAAGAAAATACGGAAGCGGTTAAGCTACTGCGGCCAGCATAGTGAAAGGATTATTGTTGTCAAGATAGGTACCAAACCAATGCCCACGACAATATTACAGGTCTCTATGTATACTAGTTCAGCATATGATGAAGAAATCGAAGGAATTTATGAAGAGATAGAAGATATAGTACAATATGTGAAAGATGACTATAATTTAATTGTGATGGGGGACGGCAATGCAGTGGTAGGCCAAGGAAGAGAAGGTATTATAGTAAGAGAATTTCGACTGGGACAAAGGAAAGAAAGAGGGAGTCAGCTGGTTGAATTCTGCGCCGATAATAATTTAGTCCTTATTAACATTAGGTCCAAAAACCATAAAAGACTTCTGTATACGTGGACGAGACATGGAGACACTGAAAGGCATCAAATAGGCTTCATTATGCTCAGGCAGAGATTCAGAAACCAGGTGTTGGTTTGCTAAACTTTCGCAGGAGCAGAATGAACTCTGATCCCAACTTGTTGGTCATGACATGCCACCTGAAGTTGAAGATATTGAAGAAAGGAAGGAATGCAATGAGGTGGGAAATGAAATGGCGTATGGCTTTTAGTGCCGGGAGTGTCCGAGGACAAGTTCGGCTCACCAGATGCAGGTCATTTGGTTTGAGGCCCCTAGGGGACCTGCGCGTCGTGATGAGACTGAAATGATGATGAAGACGGCACATACACCCAGTCCCAGGTGGGATCTAGACAAGTTGAAAGAAAAGAATGTGAGGGACTGTTTTAGGGAAAATATTGCACAGGGACTATATGAAAAGGCTAAAGGAAACACAATAGAGAAAAAGTGGGCAGTCATGAAGAATGAGGTCTCTAGGTCTGTTGATGAAATAATAGGAAGAAAGGAAAAACCACTTAACGATCAATGGATAGCTCAGGAGTTTCTAGACATGTTTGATGAATGACGAAAATACAAGAATGCGAATATTAGTAGAGAATAAAGGAATACAGGCGTTTAAACAATGAAGTGGACAGAAAGTGCAGGACAGCTAAGGAAGAATGGCTGAAGGAGAAGTGCAAAGATGTAGAAGGTTGTACGGTCTAAGGAAAGGTGGATGCTGAATACAGGAAAATCAAAGAAACCTTTGGAGAAAGGAACACTAGGTGTATGAATCTTAAGAGCTCAGATGGAAGACCACTTCTTGGGACAGAAGACAAGGCATGAAGATGGCAGGAACATATCCAACAGTTGTATCACGGTAAAGACTTATATGGTTCTGGAAAAGAAGAGGTTGTTGATGCCGATGAAATGGGGGAGTCAATTTTGAGGTCAGAATTTGACAGAGCATTGAGTGACCTGCATAGGAACAAGGCAACTGGAATTGATGAAATACCCTCTGGATTACTGACTGCCTCAGGAGAGACCAGCATGGAGAGGTTAATCCATTCAGTGTGTAAGATATGTGAGACAGGAGAAGTGCCGTCCGATTTTAGGCAGAATGTTGGTGTACCAATTCCGAAGAAATCCGGTGCTGAAAAGTGTGAAAACCACCGCAACATAAGTTTAGCACGTCATGCCTGCAAAATTTCAACACGTATTATTTACAGAAGAATTGAAAGACAATTTGAAACTGAGTTGGGAGAAGATCAATTTGGCTTCAGAAAAATGTAGGAACACGTGAAGCAATCTTGACTTTACGTCACATCTTAGAGCTCGAATTAAGAAGGACAAGTTCACATACATGGCGTTCGTAGTTCTTGAATAGGCATTCGATGCTGTTGATTGGACCAAGCTATTTGAGATTCTGAAGGCGATCGGGATCAAATACCGAGAACGAAGAATTATCTACTATCTGCATAAGAATCAGTTTGCACTGATAAGAATCGAGGGTTTTGAAAAAGAAGCAGCAATCTTGAAAGGAGTGAGGCAAGGTTACAATTTGTCCCCCCTTATTTTCAGTGTTTATATATAACAGGCAGTAAAGGAAATGAAAGAGGAATTTAGGAAAAGAGTCACAATGCAAGTAGAGGAAATCAAATCCCTGAAATTTACTGATGATATTGTTATTTTGTATGAGACTGCAGAAGATCTGGAAAATTGCTGAATGGTACGGAGAGAGTCTTGGGTAAGGAGTACAAGATGAAAATAAATAAGTCCAAAACGAAAGTAGTGGATTGCAGTCGATCGATGTCAGGGGATGCGGGAAACATTAAATTAGGAACTGAAGTCTTAAAGGAAATAGATGAATATTGTTACTAGGGTAGTAAAATAACTAACGATGGCAGAAGTAAGGAGGACATAAAATGCAGACTAGTACAAGCAAAGAAGGCCAAAGAACGCTGATATCGGAATTAGAAAGACGATTTTGAAGACATTCGTCTGGAGCGTGGCATTGTATGTAAGTGAAACATGAACGATAACTAGCTCGGAAAGAAGGAGAATAAAAGGTTTCGAAATGTGGTGCTGTAGAAGAATGCTGAAGGTGAGATGGATAGATCGAATCACGAATGGAGAGATACTGAATGAAATTGGTGAGAGGAGATCGATTTGGCTAAATTTGACGGGAGAAGAGACAAAATGATAGGACACATTTTAAGACACGCAGGACTTGTGTGGTTGGTTTTTGAAGGAAATGTAGGCGGTAAGAACGGTAGGGGTAGACCAAGGTATGGATATGACAAGCAGATTAGAGCAGACGTAGCATGAAATAGTTACGTAGGAATGAAAATGTTAGCACAGGATAGGGTGGCGTGGAGAGCTGCATTAAACCAGTCTATGGGCTGACGACTCAAACAACAACCTGTACGGCGGTCAACATATTGAAGAAAGGAGCACACAAGTTGGGGGTGTTGCTGTGCTTACTTTGAGTACATAAATATGCAAGGTAATAGATATCTCTCTTTTTTATGTAGAATTAAATTTTTGACTTGTTGCAGTGTTCGTGTATGATCTAAAACTTGTGGTTTTTAGCATGTCATTCTCCTAAGGGGGATGTAGTTGTCTTCCTTGAACAGATGGAATGTTTGTAGTTAAATTTGGTATCATATATTGGTTTAGTGTGTGTCTCTATTGAGATACCATTCTTGATCATATTCAAGATAAGAGAAAAATGCTTTTTTTCTAAATATGCTACGTTCTTTCAATTTTTATTGTGCTAACTACAATCCTACAAGGGAGAAAGCAATCCTTGATATTATCGTGACACATATTGATGTAAAGCATTTTTTACACTTGTACATTAGTCACAGACATTGTTGACCTAGGCTCAGATCAGCAAACCCTTTGTATGAAGCTAGGAAACACTATAATTAGAACACCTGCCAATGAAACGGTTTTCAAACGATCTTTTCCGAAGATTAAAGGCCAACATTTATAGAAAGATAAAATAATGTAGACTGGGAGAGATTGTTGAGTGGGGAGAGAATTTGATTATTTCGAACACATTTTAACATTGTTTGAAGAATACTTTTGGAGTACAATATATTATCGTGGGGAGAGAATTTGATTATTTTGAACACATTTTAACATTGTTTGAAGAATACTTTCCTCTCATTAAAAGAACGTATAGTACGGATAGTCAAAATTCTGGCCTACCCTTAAATCGATTATAGACTTTTACAGGAGAGTTGGAGAATAGGAATGAACGAGTCACGTTAGGCTATATATTGTCAAAGAATGTGTATGGAGTATGTATATTTATACATTAATGAAACGAAACAATAGAAACAAGCAATAATTGAAACAAATTTGATTCGGTGAGAATTTTATATCTAGGGCAGTCAATAAACGCAAAGCAGAATGGCAAGTGGTTAATAAGGAAAATGATAAAAATTGGGAAAGAAAAAACTTGAAATGTCTCCCGATTAACTTAATCACTATTTTGTTCAGCCAGTGTATTACGTGTATGAAAACATAGGCGACTCCCCAATTGATCTAATTGCCTTGATCGCCCAAGTCAGTGCAATTCCAAAAGAAGACCTTAGGTGGAATGCTGTATATGTTAGTGGTGTCCCACAAGTCTCAGTGGTGAAACCGTTATTGTTTTTGGTGCTAACTGATGATCTAATTATAAATACGAACTCTACAGCCAGTTCGGTCTTATATTCGGACGATACAACTTTCATAAAAATGCTAACACTGTAGACGATGTTACGCAGCTAACAACTGAATGATTTACAACAAACAAGTCCTTACTGAATTCCAACAAAACTCAAGAACTCATCTAATTTTTGAAGATAATGACCCTGTCCAGCAGTTAGTATTGTATATGGATGCTAAAATGTCTCGGGATGCACACACAGGTTTTATACATAGGAAGTTGTGAAAGGTACTCCATTTATTAATGGCCCAAGGATGTGTCTGTTAAATGCATACTTTGAATTTCTCCATAGCATTGTGCAACATAGAATTGTACTGTTGGGAAATTACAGTAGGAGCTCAGAGCTTCCCGAAATCGGAAAGAAGCTCTTCGTCTCATATCCAAGTATTCACTAAGTACACATTGTAAACACTTGTTTATTGATAATTCTATTATGACAGTGAATGTATACATTTTAATGTATTATGCAACGTAAAACATATCACTGATATTAAATACCGAAATAACTTCTAATAATAGATAAATATTTAAGCTGGGTAGTGCATGTTGATTACATTGCGAAAGCGGTAGCTCCAGTTCTGAGCTATTGAGAAGGTTAAGATATATAACCTGTAGGTAAGTCCTACTCACAATATATTACTCACTCATTCACAGTCACTTACTGCGCCTAAACGTAATTTGGTCTCGTTGCAGAAAGACAGTCCTTCATGAACTTATGGTAACACAAAATAGAGCAATAAAAATATCTATAATCTTCCTTTTGACACACCCATTCGAGTTCTATACGGTAATAGTAAAATTATGCTATTACCTATGTGCACTGCTTTTAGATCAGCAACATTAATTCACAAAATTAAACTAAACAGTGTCCTGCACGATAGTTACTACACTCTGAATTCAGACATTCCTAAACATAACACACGACAAACTGGTGACCGATCTCTTTCAAATACACTCATTTAAGCATGGCAACTGTAGTTTTAAGTTCTCAGCCATTCAATCGTATAATCATCTTCCAAGAGATTTAAAATCAGTTTCCAGTCTGTCATCTTTCAAAATGAAACTAAAGAAAGTGCTATGGAATCAGTACCTAAGGAAGTAAAAGACTTTTTTGAGGAGATTTTGTGCAATGGTAACGTAAAAGATATATTGGAATAATTAGAGTAAAATACATTATAACAAATTTATGTCTTTATTTGCAGCCAATGTATACGTATTATATTAATTTTAGACGCTAAACATATGTAGTGTACAATTCCTGTATGTGAGTCTTTGGCTCGTTGGAATAAATTAATAAAATAAATAATCACAACACGAGGAGTAGAAACGAGGTGGAAATGACGTATTTCGGATTACAGAAAACAAAGGCAGGTCATTTACTTATCTGTTGAAGCTATTGAGCACATTACCAGCTAAGGCACAGGCTCGTCCTAATAATATATTTGAAACTAGAATGAAGCATTGGCTGTTACAACATTCTTTTTATTAAGCAAAAGTGTTCTTTGAAATGGATGTAGTCAGCATTCAATTGCAAAATACTGAAAATGCACTGCCCGTTAAAAAATTTAAGCAACCAGAAGGAGTAGTCCAATATTATCAAATTTGGTATACACGCATACCATTGATCTGTGAGTTAATGATTAGATTTACAAGGATTTGTAATGTGTAGAACGCATACTAGACTGCATTCGTGATTGAACCTCCCTGTTGCTGATAAGTTGTAACTAGTCAACTGTTGTGTGACAGGCAGTTACATAGGACGTACAGAGAGGACTACGTACAGTACGAAGCATCCCCAATGCCTCGCAGACGCATTAGACAGCCTATCCACCAACCGACTGCACATGGCAGAGGCCACATTGCGAGACTGCATGAGGCCGGTTGGACGTATAGTGCAATTACCAGGCATGTGGGCATTTCCAATGTCACATTGCCCCGATGTTGGACTCACCGGGTACATGAGGTCATCTAATCACGTCGTGCAGGTTCGGGTCGACCAAGAAAGACCACCCCGAGGGAGGACAGTCGTACGGTGCGCCAAGCATGGTGGGATGACACAACTTCGGAACCCGCCATCCGCTTTCATGTACTGGAAATTCTACAACATCCTGTGAGTTCCACACAGTGTTTTAACGAATCGCATCCGCCGGATTGGGGTCCTACCGCCCCATGCGTCGGTTGCCATCCACACCAGAATACCAACGCATGCGTTTGGGGTGGTGCCTTACCCGGGAGGCATGGACAGAGGACGACTGGCGTCGCATCACATTCAATGCCGAGTCACGCTTCTCCATAGCCTCCGATCAATCAATCAATCAATCAATCAATCAATCAATCAATCAATCAATCAATCAATCAATCAATCAATCAATCAATCAATCAATCAATCAATCAATCAATCAATCAATCAATACTGATCTACATTTAGGGCAGCCTTCCAGGTGGTAGATTCCCTGCCTGTCGCTTTCCTAGCTTTTTCTTAAATGATTACAAAGAATTTGGAAATTCGTTGAACATCTCCCTTGGTAATGCACCCGTCATGCCGGGCTCATCTCGGCCGGTGAGCGAAGATCTCCAGGGTGTAGATCGTTCGCTTATCGGCTGGGCGAAAATTTTAAAGTGCAGGGATAGATGATGAACTAGTGGCAAATGAGAGAAAGCTAAATGGGTTTTACACATTTATTACAACTACCGCTCTTCTTAAACTTTACAATAATTTACAAAATCTAGGGATTTCCTTTTATATGATTTGTCTTCTTTTATGTCGTAATCACATAGACACTTCATCGATAAACGGAACAGCAAATGCCTGAATCTGTAAATATAATATTTATATTTTTAGTTAAAAATGAATTAAATAATTAATAATAATTAATTTGAGATGATCTCTCCCATTGATAATTAAATAACTTGAAAATAAACTTCCTTCCTCCAAGGATTTAACTTTAACCAAGTTTGAAAATGATCATTTTCACTCCTCTTTGAAAATTAAATAAAAAATTTTCTCCCATGAAATTATGGTTAAATCGTCTTCCTTGACCTTTAAATTAATTAATAAGCTCTACTTTATAATTATTTAGTAGTTGATTTTCACATAATAGCTTAGAACTTGACATCATGTCAATCTGCATTTATCCATTAATTGAAATAATTAATTAAGTAACTCTTACAATTTTGATTTTGTGAGTTCAATCCACTGACATGGGCTATACTTATTTATGTGTATTCGTTAGATAAGATCCTATTCTTCCTTAAAAACGAATAAAATTCACTAAAGGTTTAAATTATGTCAAATGGTGAACCACTAAAGTTGGCGTAAAATAGGCCAAAAATTCCACGAAACAACGAAGAGCATCATCACAAATATGGATTGAAAAATTACATTAAGCAAAATATAGACAAATCACACACACTACACTCACACGAAGATACACGGAAATATTATATACATATTTACACGAACGCTAGCCCTTGATTATTAATTTTCATATTTAGTCAAAGTTAGGAAAAATATTTTCATGATGACACTATCGTGGCGACCTCCTCTCATCAACTTGAAATGTGATAGAGCAATGATTATCACTTTATTAAAGAACTCAGTTATACGACGATGTTCAGGCAAAAATTTTACGAACAAAATCATCCAAAAATCATCGACAAAATTGCTTAAACACAGGTCAGAATTAACAATCCGCGCACGCGGTTCATGAGCTGCGATATTTATTTTTACTTCTCCACCATAATTGTGACTCTCGATTAATCTGCACTCACAACGAAGAAATTACGTCAAGCAACATATTTTCTCCTTAAATTGACTCACTAATGGATGCACAGCTCGCCTGCTGAATTCAATAATATCCATCTACCAGTCAACTAATTATCACAGCACAGCAAATATATAAAAAATGTATCGGTCAGATACTGCCATTTCCCAGGCCTAAATTAACATAAATGAGCGCACATCAACCTTATTCAATAATAACTAACATTAAGCTCATGACCTTAGGTATTCTTTTACGCGATAATTAAGTTAATTTATTTTTATTATTATTATTATTATCATCCCTGGCCGCGCAAGATCATACGTGCGGAAGCTACTGCACAATAATATTTCAGATGACTCTATTGCATTCAAAATTCAACCACACGTCGCATAATTGAGGAATGAACTCTGACATAATAGAATCCACGAAAGTACTGTCCCATTTGATCTCAATTCAAGTCTAAAAATATTCAAATAGTCCTAGTTTAACGTTGAGGTCATTTTACATTTATTTCTCCTGCCACAATGAACTCGGGACAGTTGAAACACTTCTCGATGACATTCACTCAAACAAACTAATAGGTTCAAGATACTCACACATCCACAAACTACCTTCACCAAGAAAGAAGAGATGGAAAAATTCTAACTAATAGAAAATTTTCTAAACAAATAAGTAGAGGCTATGACTTTACAATTACATTTACAGATAGAAAGAAAGAATAACAATGTTTAAATATTACTTGGTGGTGACTGTCGGTTGTAGAACTCGGGCTGATGACCTAGTGCATTACCACATTACGCACCATCGATCCTGGTCACGCCCGTCTGGACTGCCTTACATTTTACTCGTACATTCTGGACATGCTGGCGCGCTGGAAATCACACCATTCACCTCGTAAGAAGACAGGCATCCTGACTTGAACTCGAACCAGTGATCTCTTCTGTGGAAGTTCTTGTGAAAGCTGAAACTGAAAAGTACGTCTGAGACAAGTCCAAAACACACACCGCTGTTTGATAAGATGGAAAAATAACTTATCTTTTAATATCTGGTGAAATGTAGGTAGAATCCGCAAATATCTGAACTGCTGTTGCAACAAGTTGTAGGCTCGGAATAAGACGAAGTTCCCCAGTAAGCGAAGTGCGTCTTCTCTCGTCCGTAGTTGAAGCTAGAGTAATTCTCCACACGTCGCGTTCAGAGGTAGAAATTTCCAAGTAAAGTTTCCTTAGGAAAATCCATAATTCACCATCTTAAGACAGGGGTGCGTCTTTTCCTTATAAGCGATTGGTTAATTTATTAACTTCGCACCAAATTAATCGCTTGATTGGCTGCCATAGTCAGACGTCATGCACCTTCACTAATATCGGTCGAGCACTTGACACACATTCTGCCTGGTCACGTGGCATTCACGGCTGATTTGAAGGTTATTTGGCTAGCAGTATCTGCTCTCTCCCCTCGTTCGCCCTTGGTTGGAATTCCCGCACACCTGGTGCTAAGCTCAGCCGACTCGATGTGTTAAAACTCCCTTCCTGGTTCACGAAATAATGTTCCAACACACAGTAGAAATAAAATATTTTCCAATAAATGATTTTTTACCACTTTTGAAGGGGACAGTAAGTTATTCCAATCCCTAACTCCCCTTCCTATAAATTAATATTTGCCCAAATTTGTCCTCTTGAATTCCAACATTATCTTCATATTGTGATCTTTCCTAATTTTAAATACGCCACTCAAACTAATTCGTCTACTAATACCATTCAACGCCATCCCTCCGTTGACAGCTCGGAACATACCACTTAGTTGAGCAGCTCGTCTTCTTTCTCCCAGTTCTTCCCAACCCACATTTTGCAACATTTTTGTAACGCTACTCTTTTGTAGAAAATTACCGAGAACAAATCCACCTGCTTTTTTGGATTTTTTCCAGTTCTTGAATCAGTTAATCCTGGTGAGGGTCCCATAGAGTGGAATCATACTCTAGTTATGGTCTTACCAGAGTCTTATATGCCCTCCTCTTTACATCCTTACAACAAACCCTAAACAGCCCCATAACCATGTGCAGAGATCTGTACCCTTTATTTACAATCCCATTTATGTGATTGCCCCTATGAAGTTAGTTCCTTATATAAACATCTAGAAACTAACAATGATCCCCAAAAGGAACTTTCGCCCCATTAAAGTATTAATTAAAACTGAGAGGACTTTTCTTATTTGTGAAACACACAACCTGACATTTAACCCCGTTTATCAACATACCATTGTCTGCTGTCCATCACACAACAATATCGAGGTCACGTTGCAGTTGCTCACAGTCTTGAAACTTATTTATTACAGTATATAGAATTACATCATCTGTAAAAAAAGCCTTATCTCTGATTCAACTTCTTTACACATATCATTGATTTATATATAAGAAAATATAAACGTCCAATAATGCTGCCTTGAGGAATTCCCCTTAATGATTACAGGGTCAGATAAAGCTTGGCCTACTCTAATTCTCTGAGATCTATTTTCTAGAAATATAGCAACCCGTTCAATCACTCTTTTGTCTAGTCCAGTTGCACTCACTTTTGCCTGTAGTCTCCCATGATCCACTCTATCAAATGCTTTAGACAGGTCAATTGCGATACAGTCCATTTGACCTCCCAAATCCAGGATATCTGCTATAATTTGCTGGAATCCTACAAGTTGAGCTTCAGTGGAATAACCTTTCCTAAAACAGAACTGCCTTCTATCGAACGAGTTACTGGTTTCGCGAACTGTCTAATATAATCAGAAAGAATGCCTCCCCAAAGCTTACATGCAACGCATGTCAAACTCACTGGCCTGTAATTTTCACACCCGTTCTTTTATACACAGGAGCTACTATAGCAACTCTCCATTCATTTGGTATAGATCCGTCAACCAAACAATAATCAAATAAGTACTTCAGATATGGCTATATATCCCAACCCATTGTCCTTAGTATATCCCCAAAAATCTTATCAATTCCAGCCGCTTTTCTAGTTATCAACTTTTGTATCTTATTGTAAATGGCATTGTTATCGTATGTAAATGTTAATACTTTTTAGCATTTGTCTCCTCCTCTATCTGGACATTATCCTTTTAACCAACAATCTTTACACACTGCTGACAGAATACTTCTGCGTTTTGAAGATCCTCACATACACACTCTCCCTGTTCACTAATTTTTCCTGGAATTTCCTTCTTGGAACCTGTTTCTGCCCTAAAATACCTATACATACACTTCCATTTTGAATAAATTTGTATGACTGCCAATTATGCATGCCATCATGTTATTCTTAGCGGTCTTCTTTGCTAGATTAAATTTCCTAGTAAGTTCCTTCAATTTCTCCTTACTTCCATAGCCATTTTTAACTATATTTCTTTCCAATCTGCACTTCATTCTTAGACTCTTTATTTTCCTATTATAATAAGGTAGGACCTTGCCATTCCATACCACCTTCAAGAGTAGGTACAAGCCTGCTTTCACATTACTCAAAAATTGCTTTAAACCCATCCCAGAGTCTGTTTAAGTTCTTATTTACCGTTTTCCACCGATCATGCCTCATGCCTGCTTTATCAGCCATATGGTACTGCCTAATAGTCCTACGTTTAAACCTTCCTTTCTACCACATTTATTTTTAACTACGACAAAAACAGCTTCATGATCACTAATACCATTTATTACTTCGGTTTCTCTATAGAGCCCATCTGGTTTTATCAGCACCACGTCCAGGATAGTTTTCCCTGGCTTATTTGCCATTTGTTGGTCATGGTTCCAGTCGTTCGCATTTCCTTTCCAATAGACATTTGGTAAATTCAGATATCCCGCTACAATCACATTCCTTTCCATGTCGCTTCACACACTTATATCAGCTTGCCTTATGTTGTTGGTACCAACGTTAAACACTACCACCTTCTCCTTCCCCTATTCCTTCCCTTCTACTTTCCTCAACATCTGCCTCAACCTAATTCCTGGATAACACACTACCCTGGTTTCCTCTCCTCCACACACTTTCCCCACGTGTTTAACGATGGAATTCCCAATGACCAAAGCCTCAACCCTACCCAACTCATTTGATCCCCTCCCCTCCTTGTCAGCCCTATCATTCCTGATAGCTGCAGAATCTACTTCCTCCTCCCTTTTCTCCTTCCCATGACTCTGTTACCTGTCTTTTCCTATCCTCTACATTTCCCTTTCCTACCTTTTCCCTTCCTCCTACTTCCACACATCCCAGCAACAGTTTCATGTTCCTCATCTTCCCTCTCTTGTTCTACGTGTAATGACTCGTACCGATTTCTCACACACACCTGTCCTGAATTATGGTACTGAATAGAGCCCTTAGCCTGCAATCTCCTTCCCCTTAAAACATTAGACAACCTGTCTTCTACAATCCCCCTTTCTTTCCCGTCCCTCTTGTACACCTACTGTTACCTGTACATTGTTTGAAAGAGGCCTATCTTCAAAATCAAATCAAAATCTCTTTATTTGCAAATGAGGTGTCTACCTCAGTGGCAAATGGTACACTAAAATACATTATTGTCAAGCACTATATATTAAATTAACATGAGAAGAAAATTTTCCTATAATACAATATTATACAATTTACGCTAACAATTTTTTCTATTAAACACACAGCTCATCCTTAATAAATTTATATTGTTTACAAACTTCTACTTATAATATCTCCTGTACTACTTACAAATATAGTCAACTGATATACAGTATGTGGAATTACTTCAAATGATACTGTACAACTGGTATAAGATTAAAATTTACATTGCATTTATTTACTTTTTTTCTTTACCCATTCTGGAACCTAAGTAGCATAACGACCAGCTGCGTCTTAACCAGAGACCCTTTTGCCACCACTTTTCAGAGTTCCTGAAGGGCCTTCACAGCTACCGTAGAGGTCCCAGGCCCTTGAAGTCCCCACTGTACTTCACCCCTACAGGCAGTCCCTTACTTTGGCTGTCCAACTCCTTAGACCAACACACACACAATTTTATTTATATTAACCTGCACTGGTCGATTGTCCTCTAACATTTCATTTATTTTCTCTGTTGCTGTTTATTCTCTTCTTGAATATCTGTACAGATTTTGGAAAAGGATCAAACACTACCCCTGGTAAACTGTTCCACTCCTTCACACCCTTCCCAATGAATGAAAATTTGCCCCAATCGCTTCGGCTAAAATTCCTTCTAATTTTATATTTGTGGTCAGTCCTGCCGATATAATTATTTTCCAACTGAAGCCTCTCACGGATATCTCCCCATGCTGCTTCTTCTGTATAGGCTCTATATAATCCTATAAGTCTAGTTTTCTCCCTTCTCTTACTTAAAGTTTCCCACACTAGTTCCTTTAACATTTCTGATACACTACTCTTTCTCCTGAAATCCCCTGTCACAAATCTTGCTGCTTTCCTCTGCACACTATCTATTTCTTTTATTAGGTATTCTTGGTGAGGATCCCAAACACTGTTTGCATATTCCAATAATGGACGAACCATACTTAGGTAACTTTTCTCTTTTAATTCTTCATTGCATCCTTTAAGTAGCCTCATTATGACATGTAACGATCTGTATGCTTTCCCAACAATGTCATCCACATGACCCTTCCAGTGCAAATTACTTTCAAATCTCACATCTAAGTATTTGCACTTGCCATCTTTTGGGATAACTACCCCATCCAAAGTATATTCAAATTCAGTTTTAAAACTCCTGTTTGTAAATGTTGTAACAGTTGATTTGCCTCCATTAACCTTCATATTATTCTCTTCAACCCATTGTTGGATACCCTCAAGGTCCCTTTGTAATTCTGAACAACCCTCAATGGTAATGATTTCCCTATAAACAATTATGTCATCTGCATACAATCTTATTTTCGATGTTATATTGTTCCCTAAATCATTTGTGTATATTAAGAAAAGTAACGGACCGATTATACTACCCTGTGCAATTCCCTTCCAAACTTTCTTTTCCTGCGATTCGTTATTTCCTACTTTGACTTTCCGAACCCTTGAATTTAGAAATGTTTTTACCTAACGTGTAACCCTTACGTCCAATCCTATTCCCTCCAATTTCTTTAATAATATTCCATGTTCCACTCTATGAAAGGCTTTGGAAAGATCTATGGCTATGCAATCTAACTGGCCTCCTGAATCCAATTGGTCTGATATGTCCTGCTGAAATCTCACCAGTTGTGCCTCACAAGAAAATTTCTTTTTAAATCCATACTGGCTCCTCATGAACAAGTTTTTATCATCACATATCGCTCTGATGTACTTTGATATTAAACTCTCCAGTATTTTACAAACTATACTGGTCAAGCTGATTGGTCTGTAGTTCTCTGGTTTCCTTTTATCACCCTTTCCTTTATAAATTGGTATTGTTATAGATTCCTTCTATTCCTTTGGTATCACACTATTATTTATGACATAGTCAAAGAGAAATTTTAAATAAGGCACTATGTACCACCCCATTGTCTTTAACACCTCTCCAGTAATTTGATCACTTCCTGTTGCTTTTCCTTGCTGGAGCAGTTGGATTTCTCTGAAAATATCTTCATTTGTGAATGAGAAGCTTCTTGTTTCCCCCTGTGTCTCTCGCTCCGTATCTTCTGTTTCGGTTTCCAACTCCTGACAATCATCTACTGAATCTCTGAATTCCCTACTAAAGAGGTTTGCTTTCTCAGTATCTGTTAAATAGTGTTCACCCCCTTCTCCAACCATTGTAGGAATTTGGATTCCTTGTCCTTTTTGATTCCTGATATATGAATACTGCTTTTTGCATTTCCCTTTGTGGTCATTATGCTCTTGAAGAATGCCATTCATATAATTCTCTTTTGCTTCCTTTTTCACTCTATTCAGTTCCCTCATTAGCTGTTTTCTACTTTCTCTACTCTCCCTACCTTCTTTGATTTTCCTGTTTGCTATTCTACTTTTTCTTTTTTAATTTTCTTATTTCCCTTGTATAATAAACAGGGTCTGAGGCCATTTTACCCTTCTTAACAGGTACAAATCTCTTCTCTCCTTCCTGTCTTCTTTGAGAATCCTAATTATCTCCCTCAAACTCTCCAACTCCTCCCTCATACCCTTCAATACCTCGCCACACTCACAGTTCCTACACTTGCTCTCCTTAGACATTCTTTATGGAAAAACTGAAAAAAGGAAAAATAAAATCACTTATGTGCAAAAAATGAACCGAGGGATATATTGCCTGGGAGAGTACTCAAAGGTCACACGACAATAAGGTAATTAATATTCGACTACACTACAAAACTACTTAGTCCTACTCTATTTTTATCCTACAACACGCTAACAGGATATAAACTGTTGTTAATTACTGAATACCGAAAGGAATACGTAAGAATTACAAAATTCTACACTGCAATTAAGCCTATCGTAATTACAACAACAGAATTTTAGTAAGAGAATTTGTACGGATACCTCTACTATACTACACAAATATTTTACAATAATAAAACAAGCACACTAAATTCTAATAAGATATTACTCGTATACTACTGTACATGACACTACAATAGTTTTCAACTACGTTCATACCCATTTTAATTACAATACCGGTACCATATGTCACTACTAAGCACGAACAGAAGTGAAAAATGCAAGTTTTAAATTAGCAAGAACTGCTGTACTCAAAGATTATCAACGAAGCTAAATGCTTAGAATGATTATTATTATTAGTACTATGCTCTAATAGATACACACGGAAGATACTTTCGAATGTAGCAGGCAAGATACGGTACTATCTAAATATACCATATCTACACTGCAATTCTCATCTGAAATGTGGTTATATGAAATTTACCGCTGGTGGATTACTATTATTTTCCCTACTACGCGGGACGGAGAATAAAAGTGTCCTTAAATGCTGAAAAATAAGAGGTTGTCTAATAATAATTTCTGTCAAAATACGCCGGGGCTTGAACAGCAATATTATTGGGATATAGGATTTTGATTATTAACCTTTACTCGATGAATAAACGGAGGTTGAAAGTACAAGGTATGCAGAGAACTAAGACTTCAAATTATCGGAATAAAGTAATCAGCTGATTTTTTATATATTTACACTACTACCATGTGCAAGTAACAACAATTGTCAACAATCCAAAAACTGTTAAGTAGCGTAATTATCCAGTGAAATTACCGTGTATTCTCTTTAACTTCTTTTTAAATCGAAGTTTACAGACGTATCGTGTTATTTAATTTAGTAAATTTTTAACTTCGTGATAGTTTGGACGTATATCGATAAGAAATATCGAAAAAGTTGCGCCGGAATTTACAATGAGTTACCACTCCTTATGATAATCTGCCTTTGTAAATGTTGCCTAGAGATATTTAAAACTGTTGTTTTAATATTATTACCTAAAGTATTTCCTAAACCTAAATTCGATACAAGGTACACCTAGCTAGCCTACTTAACCTAGAAAACGCAATCTACTGAACATCAAATGAATTACTTGTTATAAAATTCAAATAAATATCACTACTCGCAATTTCTACCAACAAGCTCTAAACACCAATATATACATAGCACTAAATGGAACACACACACAAAATTAAACAATTTAAACAGGTTTTAACTACTTTATCACTACAATAATGCAACAGCTCTCTCAACAGCCAACCGTTCACAAGCTCATCCAACAATGCTGGTCGTCGTGTCCGGGTTTGGCGGCGTCGAGGGCAGATCCTGCCCGTACTGTGGAAAGACTTACAGGCATCATGGTGTGGGGAGCCATAGGATATGCGTTCAGGTCACCTCTAATAGTGTTTCAGCAGACTTTGACGGCACAGCGATACGTCAGATATTCTGGGTACGCACGCCCCACCCCTCACGGCATAATACCCTGGGACAGTGTTCCAACAAGATGAAGGTCGCCCTCATACAGCATATGTGTCTATGGACTGCCTAGAACATGCAGAGGTCCTCCTCTGGCCAGCAAGGACCCCGGACCTCTCCATCATTGAACACGTGTGAGTTGACATTGGAAGGGGGCTCCGCCCCAGTTCCAACCTGCGGGATTTGGAGGAACAGGTGCAACAACTCTGGACGAACTTGCCTCAGGAGAGGATCCAAAGGCTGTTTGACACCATTCCGAACCGCATAAGGGCATGCATTGCGGCCAGATGGGTGCAACACCTTACTGACCTGGCGCCAACATTCCACCTGTAACTGCCAACGGCCTTGTCTCTTTCATCCCATGTTGTTATCAGTTCAGTAGAGGTACATAGTCTTTCAGCATATGTAGTTTAATTCACTTTCAACCGCTTCTTCTGGGTATTTAATATCGTTTGTCAGTCAGTTTATTATATACCAAAACTGAAATATATCTGTTTGCAATATGTATGTGACGATGTCTATTGCATATTCTGTGCTTAATGTCAGAATAATTCTTCAAGCCAATGCAATCCACCACTGTGGCTTACTACTAACGAATTAGACAGGATCACAAGAAAGGAAATTTTGTTTTTAATTTACCGTACTTATTTTAGCTGGAATCTTTAGTTGTTTATATTACACTCACTGAAGACATTAGTTAAAAATTCTGCAATGTGAACTGTCGGGTGGTACAAGAAACAAGGTACATTTCGTGGAATTTGGAAGCCCGATTCTAGTAATTTACTTATTCAAGACGTTGTTGGTGGTATGTCGTTTTGGAGGATAATGTGACTTAAACAACCAATTCCAGTACCACATGCACATGCGTTGTTTTTGTGTGATATTAAGACAAAAATGTTCGTGCATGCAGAGTTTATACGAAGTCGTATAATTGTAGAGATATGACGCCGTGTGGAATTTCCAAATGAAAACCAAGGTTTATTAGTTATTTTATTAAAAATATTAATAACATATTCACCTATATTTTTTAATGATCGACGCCCTTCTTCTTCGTTCCACTTTTCTCTGAAGAACCTTTGACAGTGTTCGCAGAGATCTCTGTAAGGTAGGTACTGCGATATTGTAAACTACTAATATTTCGCCCGTAGCTGCCTCGTTTGCGAGTCTATCTACTTTTGTGTTGCGTAGTATGTCTGAATGTCCTGGAATCCACGTGAATATTATCTTTCAATTTTGTAAGAATAAATCGTACCCTAACTTTCTTGAATTCATAAGATACCATGATAGTAAAAAGCGAATCGGTACAAATACAAGATTTTTGAATTCCGGAGAGTTTTATGTACAGCAAGGCTCATCTGATTGCGAATATTTCGGCTGTAAACGAGGAAACTAGTTTCAGTAGTATATATTTAATTTCTACTACCAGTCGAGGAGCAAAAAATGATGCTCCTACACCGGGTGGGTTTAGGCGTTTAGATCCATCAGCATAGAAGGAAATGTCATATTCAATGTTGTTTAAAGCGAGGTTGATTTTAATTTTCAGTATAGTACTATTTTTCTTTGTAATGGGTTGCTTTCTTCGAATAATATGCGAATGATGTCTGGTTTGAATCTACTAGCTTGGAAAGGTATTGAGTATTTTGGATGGTTTAACGTTTGTACCATGTTTCTCCGAAAATTTCCAAAGTGATTAAAAGCTCGTCAAAGAGCAGGCTGTAGTTCTTCGCTAACTTTTTATAATGACCTTTTTTGTAGATGTAACTTCGGTAATATAAGAAGTTTTTTCAATTTACTCAATACGTATTTGGTTGTAATCCGCATTGAGAACACCGAGGATATCAAACGCCTTAAAATGGAGTTACATTCGACGGCTTGGATGATTTTATTCAGCAGAAACCCGTGGTTATTTCTGTGAACTCCTGTCGTAGTTCATGTTCAGTTAAATTACTTGATGAGGTTAAAATTTTATAATTGAACACCACAAGTATCAGAAACAAGCTTGACGACATAGAGTTGTTGTTATTCCTCATTGGTGAAATGGATATTGTGGTTGTGTCTGAAGTTTGGATAACTAGCAATGAAGCCAAGGTGGCAGATTCGCTATCAATTACTTATCTAGCCTTTTCTTCAATGTTTTCATAGAACTTGGAAATTTGTTGAACATTCACTTTGATAATTCATTCCAATCACTTACTCCTGGTCCTATAAATGAATATTTGCCCCAGTTTGTCCTCTTGAATTCTAACATTTTCATATTATGATCTTTCCTAATTCTAAAAGCTCCGCTCAAGCTTATTCGTCTACTAATGTCAATCCAATCCATCTCTCCACTGACAGTAGTGACGGGAAACGCTCTCGCTCGAGACTGGCGTCACAGATCTCGACTCTCGAGACCGATTCTGCTGTACTGAATCGATGATACTCGTTGTCTAAAAGGGGTTCAATATCCAGGTCAACGGTCCCTCATAATTCTGGTCGACAATGAATGTGTTACAGAAACAAATTCAGGTGTTTTTTATGGATTTTCATCTGCCGATTCTAAAAATGAAGTCAGAAATTGTCCATCACCCACTATTTCTTGCTTGTGATGTTGAAAATAACTTAATGTTTTTCCTGTTTATTAGCACTGGAGGTACAGTACATAGGTTGCTGATTAGAAGGAGTATGTTACATTTAAATTTAATTTCATTTTGACAACCGTGGACTTATAACGTTTGGTGATTGTTGCCTTGAATTCACGAGTTACAACAATTATATTCTCCTACAAAACAATGATTTTGAGGTAATGTTTGCAGATGTGTCAGTGTGCCCAACTGTAGCGGAATGTGTTGTTGCAATGTACTTTAAATTGCTAACTAGCGTATTCTAAAATTGGTCTACTACACCAAGAGGTAGGTTAGTTCTACCTAGCCTCATTAATTTCAAACAACTGACAGTGAACGATCGGAAACAAGGAGCAGAATAAGTACTTGAAAATATTTTTCATGTTTTCCACAAATTGAAAACAAGACCACTTCGAAGAATAATCGACTAAACTTGTTGGAAAATAGTAAAATTCGCAATTGTATTTCCAACATTTTTTGGAAATTGGAAGAAAGCTTGTTAGAATTTATCTTCCGACACTGCGTGGCGGAGAGTAGCGGAATTTCAGAGAATCCGTAGCGACTTTTGCTACGGGCACACTGCGAGATGGAGCTTTCTTAAAAGGAAGAAGCTAATTCTGTGCTCTCTTCCGTTGTCATTTGGATGGTGACAGAAGTGTGTAATGCATTCCATAGTAGTGCATTATAAGCAGTAGTGTACAGTGTATTGTGTATGTAGTGTGTATAAGAAATATGTCTCGAAAGTGCATATGATTTTAAAAAAATTCTATTATGTGTGCGGTGAGCTGACTTTCAAAGCGCAGAGACGGAAGTTTACCACTCTTACAAGAAGGGCATATCACTTTTATTTTAACAGAAAAACAGACCAGAACAAGACATGGGCCCCAGAAATATGTAGTACGAAATGTGGAACACTAAACTGGCTGGTTGAAACAAATACAGTAGAGACAATACGCGACACTTACGGATTTGGCCTTATTAAAATGGGAGACAATTCGATGGTGGCGCTCTGGCGCTCCTAGTGACTTGACCTGAAAAGTCGCGGTAAATTAAAATATCAATGGAAATGCATATACGAAAATGGATACATAAATTACGTCTAGAAATGAAGTATTATTGAAATATTAACTTCGAAGTTTCTAAAGCAATTCTGGATAAATGTATGAAGAATTATTTAAAACGTTATTATTCAAAGACTGAAATTAGACATATAAACAAGATGTGAAATGGGTTGATCTTTCATTTATGCATTACTTTTTTGCTTTAGCATTCCTGCCTGAACTTTTACGGTTAGATTTGTCTTTTTTCTCGTTTAAGAAACATTGTATCATCACATTAAGACACCTGTCAATAAAATTATCGGCACATTCCTTACACACATGATGCAATGAATTAGCATTTAAAAGCTGGACAATTTTCCTCTTAACATGAAACCTACTAACAGAAAGAAAATCTATAAAATCCCGGCTTTGATCTCAGAAGAGGTATAAAAGAAAGAAAAGTATGAAAATGTTGTCGATAGTGATGCTCTGAGAAATATTTACGTACAATTAGAGTAAAAATGTAACATACCCTTGGCTGTATACAGTAGTCGAGGATTTTTAAAGTCGCTGGCCTGGAAATGATCTGAACAGATCTTATAATTCTTATATAAGCGTAACGTCCCTTCTTTCTTGTACACCTTATCCAAATCACTTCTGTGACATTTCAAAACCCACATATCACACCCACAACAACACCTTGGTATTGAAGGTTAACTGCTGCACTATGCAATAAAATATGCGTATTATATTTTAAGCCAGTTAAAATATGGGTCGAGCAGGTCAGAAGATTATGAAGTACTATAAAAATCTCTTTGTCGCTGGAAGAATATATATGCAAACAGAATATTACTTACATTTTCTTGTCACGAGGGTAGCGAAAGAAAGACCGCGCATTCTTCTCTACTTCATAGTTACTGCAGCCAAACACAGCACATGCCTTTCCCCTCATGTTGAGAGGAGATATCAAGGAGTGACACACGCTACTATTTAATTATGTCAACTCACTGAAAACGCATAAATAACACCAAAACTTCACACACAAATACACGTGCTCTTATGACAGAATCAGTAGTTCTCAGGTCTACCCGCTAGAGAGAGCTCTAATAGCTGTCCCTCGATATGTCGCTGAGTGTCGCGTATTGCCTGTACTGTATTTGGTTGAAAGGATCCCGCCATATGCCTTTTGCAATACCTATGATATGGCGCGAACCTAAGGATCATGTGAAAGACTGCTACTTCTGCTTGACAAATGTATCTGGAATAAGCTCGAAGTCCAGACATATTGTTAAATATACATCTTTGGATCCAGCAATTCGACCGGTGCCTCATGGGCCAGGACTTCCCATACCAACTCCACCAAACGACAAGACTGAAGAATTTTTCGAACATCAGGATGATTTAGAGAAGGATCCAGATTTTGCGGAAGATGATACTATAAATGAACCTCACTTTGTAACACATAGGGTTTTAAATGATTTGGTTCGTGATCTCTGTTTAAGTAAAAGCAAAGCAGAATTACTCGCCTCAAGATTGAAAGGATGGAAGCTACCGGTACTGCAGCCTGACGCCAAAGTAAGTTTTCTCCGCAAACGCCAAAAGGAATCGGAGCATTTGTTTTCTAAAGAAGAGGACCTAGTTTTCTGCAATGATGTTGAGAATTTATTCCAGTCACTGGTGTTAAGCATAAAGTTGAGTATTGGCGTTTGTTCATAGACTCCTTGAAAACAAGTTTGAAAGGAGTATTACTACATAAAGGTAACATATATCCATCCATTCCTTTAGCCCATGCAGTTGGTTTGAAGGCAAATTATGATAATATGAAGCTCTTACTTTCTGCTATCAAGTATGACCAATTTTCTTGGCAGATATGTGGGTATTTGAAAGTTATAGCCATATTACTAGGGTTACAGCTTGGCTATACCAAATTTTGCTGCTTCTTGTGCAAGTGGAACAGCAAAGATAAAGTTAATCATTATATTCAAATTGGCCAAAAAGAGAGTCACTTAATCCAGGACATGCAAATGTTCTTCACTTGTCACTTGTACAATGTGAAAAAACCTTATTGTCTCCACTGCATATTAAACTAGGCTTGTTTAAGAATTTTGTGAAAGCTCTGAATCGTGATGGCAGTTCATTTCTCTTCCTAAAAAGAATTTTGTGAAAGCTCTGAATCGTGATGGCAGTTCATTTCTCTTCCTAAAAATAAGTTCCCAAGGATCAGCAATGCTAAAATTAAAGTAGGAATATTTGTTGGCCCTCAAATAAGAGAATTGATGAAAGATGTGCAGTTTGAAAACCACTTAAATATGCAAGCCAACGGCCATAGCCGTGTTGAAACACCGAATCCCGTGAGATCTCCCAAGTTAAGCAACATTGGGCGTGGTCAAGATTTGGATGGGTTGCCACGTGCCAGAGGAGCGGAAAGGAACTGGCCACCCTACCGTACGAAACTCCGGCTCAGACACACCTCTGCGGAGGTTCGGACCTGCCTTTGGGCAGAATACACCCTTACTTTTAAATATGCAAGAAGCAGTTGCATGGCAATCTTTCAAAAAAGTTGTAAAAAACTTTCAAGGAAACTTCAAGTCTGATAACTACACAGAACTTGTCAGTGAACACGGGGAGCGTTTCCACGGAAATGAAAAACCACTACCAGGGTAAATGGTCCCCAAACATGCCGGCAGACACTGATAAGTGATGTTCCTCAAGCGAAATACAGTAGAAACTCCAATTTATATACAGTTTAGGCGAGTAAATGTAATTTCAGCTAAAATATCATAATACTAGTGTATAGACACCAAAATTGATTTTTATGTTATTACTCGAAAACCCTAGGTGATGGAAAAGTTCTGTAAAAAGATTTGAAATCAGCACAAAAAAGTAAGTCAGAAATACCTATTGATTCCCTTGTAACAAAAAAGGTTCAAATTTTGTCGACCAGCGTAATTGCACTTATCGCTAGTAAAGTAGAACCATGGTATTTCTCAAGTTGCGGTACTAATCAGAGGTAGCGTAAACTCACGGTGTTCCAAACATTATGGTACTACTCAAGTATTTTACGTCGTACAGATAACGCAGACCTATGGTGTTTCTCACATACTGGCGACACTCGTAGACAACGCAAACCCATGGTGCACCTCACATAGGTGTACTAATCACAGGGACTCTTACTATTCCATGGTGTTCCTCACATAGTGGGTACAAATCACAGGCACCGCAGACAAAACAGTGTTCCTCATATATTGGTACTAATCACAGGCAACGCCCAGACACGTGGTGTTTCTCACATGGTACAAATCACAGGCAACGTAAGCCCGTGGTATTCCGTATATAGTGGTACTAATCACAGGTACTGGAAACCCACAATGAACTGCTCTCTGCTGCTACTAATCAAAAACCTATTGTATACCTAACATAGTGGCACCACTCACAAGTAACGGCGACACACGGTGTTCCCCGCGTGATGGTACTAATCCCAAGTATTTTCATGGTTCTAATTCAATCATCCCTTGGTCGCCCCTTTAATCACCTCTTACGACAGGCAGGGGATACGGTGGGTGTATTCTTCGTCTGCGTCCTCCACCCACAGGGGGTAGAGAGAGAGAGAAAAAGAAGGAATCCGTCACTTCGAAAAATGAAGTAGCGTATGAGGAAAGGCAAGGGCCACGAAGGGCGTGAAAATGAAAAGACTTCCTAGGCCTCGAATGCTTTAATACCGTCGGGGTCGGAAAAGAAGAAGTGTTGGCCAAGGGAGGTCGGACAGGATAGATGAAAATGAGGAGCCTGGCACAAGTAAGTGGAAGCAATGCCAGGACTCATCTAATTTTTTTTTGCTAGTGGCTTTATGTCTAATCGACAAAGATAAGTCTTCTGACGACGATGGGATAGGAATGGCCTAGGAGTTGGAAGGAAGCGGCCGTGGCCTTAACCCTTTCCTGCCCTTAGCGACCGACTCTTCACTTTGCCTTCCGGTCCTTAGGGCCCGAAAGCGCCCGGCTGCATTATCTGCACGCTTACGCGAGCTATGAGATATTTATTGTTTTCTTCTGCTTTGAAGTGTTTATGAGGCATTTATGAACACGCAGTACAATCTATAAGGCTTAGGAAATGAAAGAAGAGCGATAATCTGTATTGATGTCGCCTAGAAAACGGTCTTCAACTTCCGCGAGCGCGGGACAGCTGTTTCGTTCGTAAACATGGCGGGATTGAATACTGCTGATATTGAAACTGAGCTGAATACAGGCGACGAAAGTGACACAGAATCGTTGAGTAGGGGTGGAGGTGATTTTTTAGTGAGGGAATAACGTATCAACGAAGATAATTTTAGTGATAACAGTCATGTAAGTGAAAACGGATATCGAGAATTCGGACCTGATGGCGATGCCGCGGCATTTCAGTTAACACAAATATTTCGTTTCGTTACTCCGAATGATTATATGGATGATGTTGAACCTGTCCATAATTTCGAAAGAGTATTACGAGAAATATATTATTTTTGACATATGTTAGGAGGAAACAAACTATTCAGTGAGATAGCCACTTGCATATATATCAGGGGTGGCCACTAACCTTACTTCTGGGAGCCGCAAATTTAGGAGACGAAAAATTGGGAGCATGTTTAGAAAATGGTATATAAAATGAAGACACGTTTTCACTTTATAACAAATGAAGGAACATTTAATTTCTACACTACACAGAACATTATTTTTTAGGTACATATCAAGGAATGAGATTTTACTTTTGAGAAGTGCTTTTATTTTGAGTGTTCATTTTTGCTCTTAACTTTTTGAAATCTGGCTGATAATTGGTAAGCGCAGTTCGCACATGTTCACTTAAATGTTCATCAGTTCGTTCAGATCGATATGTAGATTTATTGAATTTAATCGTTGAGTACAGTGATTCACACACATAAGTAGTCCCAAAGATTAGCATTAGTCTTTTGGCACACTGTTTTGTTAGTGTGTATTTTTCTTCTGGAATATTCTTCCAAAATTCTATGGTAGAAATGCCACTTCGTTTGAGTCCTTTTAGTCCTTTCGTCCTCTTGCAGTTCTTGTAGCTCCAACTCTACAGCTGCTGTATCCTTTGTTATTGGTGATGAAACAGGACTGCCATCACCCACAACATCAACAGGAAAAGGATTTTCCAGGAATGAAAATTAAGGTTTAAGTGATCTCAGATCATTAAATCTGCCATTGATTTCTTCAGCAAGGCTAGACATTTTACTCATGTAATCTTCAGTTTCCACCTGAACGTCAGGAAGGCTTTCAGTAATTTTCTTCAAACATTTGAAGTGAGAAAATGTTTTAGTCTGAAGGTTTTTCCTGTTATTGGTGATGAAACAGGACTGCCATCACCCACAACATCAACAGGAAAAGGATTTTTCAGGAATGAAAATTAAGGTTTAAGTGATCTCAGATCATTAAATCTGCCATTGATTTCTTCAGCAAGGCCAGACATTTTACTCATGTAATCTTCAGTTTCCACCTGAACGTCAGGAAGGCTTTCAGTAATTTTCTTCAAACATTTGAAGTGAGAAAATGTTTCAGTCTGAAGGTCTTTCCCAAAAAGCTTCAACTTGCTATGAAAGCTAAATACAGTCTGGGCCAATTCAGAAATATATTTACAAGGAAGATATTGCTTTGAGCGGGAGTGTGTGTCAGTGAGCCAGTGTCGTGAGGTGACGCGACTGACTTCACCTCACGATACACTCTCCAGCTCAAAGCACTATCAAATAGAAGGCGCCAGAATTATCTTCGCCACCCATGTCTCACCACTGACCTAGAGCGCTAATAACGTTAAGCCGCACATCACTGCTACTGACTGCCGCCAGCCGCGAGATGTCGTTAGATTCCATTAATTACTATATAGCATTTAATTTTACTCTTAAGGTTTGTGTCAAAAGCCGCACAAGACTGAATCAAGAGACGCATGCGGCTCGCGAGCCTCGTTGTGGCCAGCCCTGATATATATCAATGCATCACTCGAACAGGCACATACCGGAAACATAGATACAGAATGTGAAGGCACTTGCTCAGGGGAAATAGAAGCTGATATACAGTACCTATACATTCCACTTCCAGAATCACGTGGTTATTGGTTAAGAGGGATTCATACAACATGAGAATGTGACAAATAGAGCCTACCTTTGTGTCGAGTACCAGAATTAGGGGGGTGGAGGTTTGAACCAACAACCTTATGACTCAATGAATACGGAAATGGATGTAGTGGTTTGTTTTCTAATATTATTGAAAATTTGAATACATTGTGATCAACAGTTTTTATTATATTTAACTTTTTCTGAAACAGTGTGCTCTGCTTCAATTTTCCTAAATAATAGGTTAAAATCTGGCGCTAAGCGGACTGAATATGTGGGCGGGAAAGGGTTAATTAATGTACAGCTCCAGCATTTGCCTGATGTGAAAATGGGAAACCACGGAAAACCATCTTCAGGGCTGCCGATAGTGGGATTCGAACCCACTATCTCCCTGATGCAAACTCACAGCTGCGCGCCCAACTCACCCGGTGGACTCAGCTAAGGGCCCCGTGGTCACCAATCCACGCTCTCAAGTTGAGAGCCCCTTTTAGTCGCCTCTTATGACGTGCAGGGGATACCGTGGGTGTATTCTTAATCTGCGTCCCCCATCCACAGGGAGTGCTCTAATTCTTTCGACAGAGGTGATGGGCAACGCTCTCGAGACCGATTCTCCTGTGCTGCGAGCTGTGCGACGTTCCAGTAACTACGAATATAAGCTTGATAGTAAATCATCAGCAGTTCTCATATGGGCACGTGTGTGCCGATAAATTTTATCAAAAGCCTAGGAAGGTACTGCATGCTGGGCTATGAGCCCCTTAATACAATTAACGAAAGTGAAAACAAAATGCCAGTATATTAAACGTTCACGAGTTATTTCAGGTGGACATTTTAGGTGAATAACCCGTATAATTTGTTAATAACTGTAGATGGGATGTATACCTACCTGGATACCTCGCAATTGTTATCGGGAACCTAGCTTCTTGTGATGCAGACTGGGCCGGAGGTGTTCTGCGACGATTCCCCTTCATTGATGTACGTTTTTTAAGTGCCGGATCATCACAGTATTTCTGCTGACGTATTTTACTACTTTTGAACAAACAACACAGCAGGCTGTGCTGTGGCTTCTCTTCAAAACAACGTACATCCATGATTTACGTTGCATTTCGGACACCGTCTTAAAGTTGTCGCGTACAATTAGACACAATTACACATTTCACCGTGCCTGAATTATGACGCGAATACTCTATAACATTGTAAGGAATTATTCCCTTCGTCACTAAAATATCAGTAAACACAAGCAATGGTCATATGATGTTGAATGTGGGGTATGATAACGATGTCGGAAGAATTGGAGCACTCAGGCATTTTAGATTACACGTTCCACTTGTCTCGAGTTCGAATATTGCACGCCACTAGCATCCAGGTAGGTGTGCCAACAGTAGCCGCCAGTTTCTGTACTTACAAGGGAACTGTCCATACTGTCATATCGAAATCGACAATGAAATTTTGCAGAAACCATGAGGAGACCCATAAAATAGCGATGTACAAAAATTTAGCTGCCATTTCGAACTGGAAGGTTTCGAAATCTTGATACAGAATCCGTGTGACAACTCAGCTTACTGGACAACCCTTGCTTCTAGCTGGCTCATAACAGCGTGGGGTTGCAGTTGTGTGTGTGTGTGTGTGAGTGAGTGAGAGAGAGAGAGAGAGAGAGAGAGAGAGAGAGAGAGAGAGAGAGAGAGAGAGAGAGAGAGAAAACTGGCAGGCTGCCAAGTGCCAAGGTCACTTTGTTACGGAACGAATGTGAAACATAAATGAGGTGCGTTAATCGCATGATAAAAAACACAAACTTGGGAGGTCTCTCCGTTCTATAATTGGTTGCGAACCACGAATATTTAATCATGTCCTTGGACCGTGGGGAAGAAAATTGAAAATGAATGAAGGACTGCATTTTCAGTATGCTGTTTCCCTGATAAACATCAAACCGACAGTCTTCACAAGTCGGCAGAATGTAAAGCGGCGATACAAAGCATTCCACTGCCGGAAGAAAAACTTGTCCAAGGGCTGTATTTTCCCTGTAGTGTCGGGAGGAATCTCGAGAATTTCTATACTGTTGTCTGAAGGAATGCCTTCATGACAGGTCTTATCACTGTCAGTAGTACCGGGCGAGTTGGCCGTGCGGTTAGGAGCGCGCAGCTGTGAGCTTGTATCCGGGAGATAGTGGGTTCGAATCCCACCGTCGGCAGCCCTGAAGATGGTTTTCCGTGGTTTCCCCATTTTCACACCAGGCAAATGCTGGGGCTGTACCTTAAGTCCACGGCTGCTTCCTTCCCATTCCTAGGCCTCTTCTATCCCATCGTCGCCATAAGACCTATCTGTGTCGGTGCAACGTAAAGCAAAATAGAAAAAAAAGCTATAAGTAGTCCAGGAATCTAGCAGTAGCAAACACTTTTCTTCCGCAAATGCGAAGGATTCTTTAAACCAATACTTTTAAATTTCCCTCCCCCCTCCCCGTTTTCCCTGATTTTGTGGTTGTTACAATTATATTTCTGGCATGAAACATTTCTTTGGAAACTCTTGGAGCCAAAGTTCCAGTTGCCTCCTGTGGTACCGTACAATGAATAATTTCGGGAAAAAGAGTACCGGCCATACTAATTGTAGGCATAATTGTGTACGAAATGGGTGAGTGCACTAACTGATTGAGCAACTGTTTCTGTATTTTTCTCACCAACAAACGACAGAGTCCTCGCTTTCATTTCGCGCACGAAACCATTCTGATCAGTACTGTATATTGAAGAAGGGGTGTAGTATAAAAATCGCTCTGTAGCTGCTTCCACAAATTTCTTTGCGACTTTATCGTTTTTGTCTTCTTCTTGCAGATACGTACGGGATACAAATTTCATATTTTTTCTACTTTTTCTTAAAACGACTCAACGAATTAGCATATGCGCTGAAATTAGTTCGCCCCCTTGAAATCTCTCTTGACATTACCGACGCCCACAGTCGCAGGTCTTCATCGCGTACATTCCGCTTCAGTCTTCTTCCTTCTGTAAAGCGAGAAAATAATACTGTATGCATCAATTTCCTGTGTTCAATGGGGCTTACTGATGTAGATTCCAATTGGTTCTTCCACCTGTACAGTTGTCGTAGTGACAACACCTTACAACTTTTGCGAACAGTGGTTAATGAAAGCCGCTTCTTACTCCCCTTATTTAACTATAAATTTACAGCTTTTCTCTTGTACGCAAGATCTACAGTTTGTTTCACTTTCTTCTGTGGACTGGAAGCATAGTTTGAACTAGTAGATTTGCTAGGTGACTGCGGTCTCTCTTCACTGGATTGACGAGAATCCGACCCGGGGCTCAAAATCGGATCCGTAACACATCTTGTTCCTGGCAATGGTGTGCTGCCGTTCTCTTTCAGATAATGCAGATGTGTCGCTGCTTCCACTATCACTTTCACTATTTCTCTCCAGATACAACTCCGAGACGATGCTGGCACCAATGGGGTGATTTTCAATTAGTTCGATTACATGTCGACCCATCTCCCTTTCTTCCGCAGTTATTTCACGGGAAGAGGAGAAACCTTTTTCACGGAAATAACGTAAAGCATACTCTCGAACATTAGCCGGACTAATGGCTGCTCTTTCAAAGGAACATGTGTCAAATGGCTAGCGCAGAAAGATCAGGGTAAGCCCATAGAGTTAGTAAATGATGTATTATTTACTATGGGTAAGCCGGTCGCTTCAGCTGGTCACCAGAGCTGTCCACGTCGAGCTATACGCTAATGCGTGCAATTCTATTAGACATTTCCGTATCGATTTCAGGACCTTACACATCGAAATGGCAGCTGAATTTTTGTACATTGCTTTCTTGTGGACCCCTCATCCTCTCTACCAAATTTCAATGTCGATTTCGATATGACAGTATGAACAGTTCGCTTGTTAGCCTACTCATTGGTGTATTTACCGCTGCATACAATTCCAGAATGCGTATCCGTTATACTTATGTTATACTACGTCAAAATATACCTCGGTAGAAATGGACGCTCTAGTCGCTCGTTGACATGAATTTACGGAATGGAGAAGGGCCGTGGTTGGCTATTCGCATACTCGGCACAAACAACATTCTGTTCCGCCTACCTGTAGGTCTACGACACGCTGCTCGCCACACAATGCGGGGAAAACGTTCTCGAGATCTCGTCTCAGACTGCCCATCACTGACTGACAACTCAAAACATACCCTACGGTCGAGCGTCCTGTCTCTTTACTCCAAAGTCTTCTCATCCCCAAGTTTGCAACATTTTCGTAACACTACTCCTTCGATGCAGATCACCCAGAACAAATTGTGCCACTATATTTTCCAGTTCTCACACCAAGCAGTCCTGGTGTGGGACCCATACAAATTTCTACTCTTCCAAGCCCACCTTGCCGTTTCTATCCTACTGTAAGATGGCGAAGATGACTTCACCTCCTGTAAGGTTAAAAAAAACCAGAAGTGTCCTTTGCATTGGTCTTTTGTGTTTGCTGGTCCTGACAATGAATCAGCATTGAGGATTGGTCAAGACCAAGGAGCTGAGTGAGCTCACAGATTTCTGACACAGATATAGCCCCTTGGTGTTGAGCATACGTGGCTCACTTAGTACATCCCAGCGCAGGCTGAGGTCATTTGACGAGAAGAGCATTAGGACCTGAGACCTTTACGAGGCCCTACTGACTGTAGTCGCAATTTTACCCACCACCAAACACACTAACATACATAGAGACACCAACACTGACAGAGGTTTCAGAGCCTAACACTACCTCGACAACGCAGATGCCAGTTTGTACACATCAGGACTGGTAAACCACATGGTGCTATAGAGCATCCAGCGTTAAGAAAAGACTACAGGCCTTATGGGCTTTTACTTCTATTGGTGTTACCCACTTTAGTTCTACATGTATATAAAAATTATAATGAATTCCTATCAAAATGTATAATTTTCCTTATGAAACAAGCATTGGTTGTGCCATACAGTACTGAAGAAGACGTAAAATCATTTTTATATCTTTGAGTTTATCCTTTTAAATATCGTATATGCGGTTCAGTACACGGAATAGCCAGCCATGCTTGTCGCATTGCGCGCCACATTTCAGCGTGTAGTGCCTAGTGCCGAAGTGTGTACAGTAGTCAACACGTGTAATAACTCAGCTTAACCACTGCGAATCCTCATTGGTGAGGTCAGTGCGGCATGTTTACCTTTTTGCGTGTGTCACTCATTACAGTGATTGCTTATGTAAGGGAGATATTCGGCAGAGTGAAGTGATCGTCTTCCTGGGGCGCATAGTGTTTTGTTATAAATACAGTATATTGTGTTTCATTTTTCGTGTATTGCATTGCTTTTGGTTGTGTGTATCGTGTATTGTTTTTGTCTGTTTAGTATTTTATATAATCGACCAGCGAGTAATACATTTAAATTACAGCTGAACATGTAAAAAGGAGAAGTACCGGTAGTGAAGTTGTCAGGAGAAAGGAACGGCAAATGGTGCTTAATTCATTTTCATATTTGAAAACAAAGCATCCAGGACGAAGTGTAAACTGGGTAGTAGATAAAGCCGCGAAGTTTTTAGGAATTTCGAGGTCTTCTGTCTTCAAAATAAGGAAGGAAGCCAGCGAAGGGCCACTCCAGAGTCCCAGGAAGAAGCGGGAAAGGAAAAAGTCAATTCGCAGTCAATCCAGACTCATTAAATAGATGATTTTGTCAGAAGTGGAATACGGCGCACTGTTTATGAATTCTATTTTAGAGATGAACCGCCAACTCTGAACACAATCCTCACTTCCGTAAACAGCAACCCCGAACTACCTGATTTTAAGAAATCATACGAATAGGTCATTCAGCATTCTGTATTTTATGTTGCGGAATAATATTAAAGTTATCGTATTTTGTGATAAACATGAAGCCCTGGCATCTGTTGTCACTTACGAGTAAATTTATCTGAAATGACCTGAAGGATACATCACCGAGATAGAGATATCTCGCCGTCAGCTTCCTGTGTTGTAACCACAGTATTTGCCTTAATAATGAAATGTTTCTGGGGGCTAATAGACTCAGCACTGCGCTCCCGTAAAGCAACAACGGTCATGAAACTTTCTCAGATATAAGAAACACGACAATCATTTTGGTTTCTGGACATGCATGTTGTCCGCATCCCTGCATGTTCAAACTCTTACTTTATTTCGAATGTTACAGTCAGTGGGCTATTATCCTTAGAAACGTTATGGCAAAACGAAATTTCATGACTGTAATTTCATTAATGACTGGAGATAATATGGCATTTATATTATTATTAGTCTTGCAACAGCTGTACCAAGCGATGTATAATTTTATGTCATCACTGTATTTCACAAGCAGTGTCCGAGCCGCGGTGAGTGGGCGAGTATGGCAACAGTGGAAGGCAGCAGGCCCATAAGGCCTGTAGTCTTTTCTTAACTCTGGATGCTCTATAGCACCTGCCAGGAGGGAAACAACGAAGCAGACCATACCCCCCATGGACCAGAGTATGTGGTGACCCTGAAACGAAGCTCGGGCGAGGAAACCTTTGGCCATGGAGCAGATGACCAAGGAATGATCAGGTGGCCCACTAAGAAAGGGTTACACCAAGGAAACTAAACCACCACCCACAGAGGCAGGAGAACAAGGAACCAACCCAGAGAGGACCTCAGGGGGAGAGACATGCCTGAAGATGAGGGTGCAGATTGGACCAATCTCATTTATAGCAGACAGCTTTTCTCAACAGCTCTTGCAGAGTTTACACTGTGTGAGCCAGGCATTCATAACGGCTGCCATAGGCATCCTGTCTGGTGCAATCACTGTTCTGGTGATCACCACACAGATTGCTCTGTCCCACAGGTGGAGCATGTGTACTCCAATTTGTTAAGGAAGCCACCCAGCTTCTCAGTGTATTGGCCCTGATACTAGGGCATAGAGAGAGCAGAGAGGAAGGAGGCTCGTCATCATGGACCATGGCCGAGATTCAGTGCCACCAGGTCTATGCCTAAATGGGTGGGGCTATATTCCCTGGGACTGGGGAATCAGTGGAGTTCAGGTTGTGTAACTGGTCCTCAGATTTCCCAAAGCATGACTTGGTAGCTGATAGAGACCATGAATTCACAGCAGTCCCGAGCTGGGAGAGACTGGTTCCTGTAAATTGATAGAAGCTTGATAAAGGGATGGAAGCAAGGAATATTTGATTCAGGCCGAGAATGTGGGCAGAGTACTTCTGGTTTACTCTGGGCTTCACAAACCCAGTACTTCCAGTGCTCTCAGTCTACTACATGCCGCAGTTCAGGACAGAGGAGAAAAGGCTTGTCTGTCTCTGCATCAAGTTCCACCATGTGTATGACGGTGCACAACACTGTTCAGCCATTGAAAGATTTCTAATGTGAGTTCTGATTATTCAGTTTCCTAATTCGAGTCTTCTCAACATCTGCGAGACTGACTTAGGCAGAGTTTGGCAGGTAGTCAGCCTGCTGGGTGTGGGTCTCCGGAATGCCAGCCCATGTTATGCTACTATTCATGGAAGTTCAGTTTGAGATCTTTGATTTAAAGTTTCAATTATATTATGTGAATAAATAATTAGAATATTTATTATATAAATATGTTTCCACTTCACAGACATAAAGGGAGGATTAGAGGCTGCGGAACAAGTTGGAAAGAACAGACTTGGACTCTTAGGTTCGATTTGAAACCGCAAATATAAGCATTGCAGTGGATACACACATACCATGGCACTGTGAAATAGTCACTCAGGTCTCGCGGACCTGTTTTGCCATCTGGACACACACACTCGCATACATCCACCGGGAAGAGTTAAAACAGATATGTCTACAACAGAGAGGCTGAGGCACACCAGGAACCAGGAGTGGACCCCAGCCAGCTAGTGAAATCTGCCATCAGCCGAGAGGAAACAGCGCCATGCACACAAGAGGGCAATAAGTGACTCCGAACGACCCAAGAGCAGACAGCACCATAGGCTGGTCGAACAGCCTACTAAGGAAAGAGTTGGTACAGGACAGTGCTCGTGCCACTGATGTGAGAAGTGACAAAACACAGCAAAAAAGTCAGAAGAATGAGTGATGAAGAAGGTTCAATCTTTATTCTTAGCAACAGTAACATTACTTATACAATACAAAACTTAAGAATGACATGAATATTTTACATTCAGGTCAATTATTCACAGTTTCAGCAGTTTCTTTTATCTGGCTCAGAACATACTCCGGCTGTAATAAAGAAAGAAAATCAGTATTTTACAGTCAGTTTAAGGAGTTCAACATCTGCATCATCAGTCCTTGATGTAGAAGGAAACATACTGATCCATCAGAAAAAAGAACATTGGAGTACAAATGATAAGGTAAAGGTAAATCAGGAAAATGAAGCTCTTCCTAAGCCTCTTTAGCTAACTTGCTTGATATCAGAATAGTAGCAGAGTTATCCATAGGAGAAATGAATAAGTGAAAGCTGTTCTAAACATGGCAACAAGTCATGTCCCAACTACTGCAAGTTCCAAGAAAGATATACTCACTCATGTTGTCAACAAAAGCTATGACTTGTTAGTAACACAGTTGGGAAGTAACTGAATAAAAGTAATAAAATTACTAGTAACAAATACATTTTTAATATTTTTTATTTATAATCATTACTTTTTACAAAATGTAATTTTTACTAGTAATTTACTTTTTGAAAGTGCTGGAGAGGTAAGAAAGTGCCACATCCAGCTCTGGTGAAGCTACTAACAGAACTGTAAAGATAAAACATTCATCACTGCAGGAGATGTTCTTAAAATTAAGTACAGGTATTCCTTCAAGTGCCCCTGTAGGGCTTCTTTTCAGTGAATGCAAAGATGTACTTTTCTCCAGGAGGTTAAGGCTTAGTGACGAGGATTTTGAGAATCAATTATTTTGCAAAGTAAATGGCAAATTATTTCAAATGTTAAGTCACTCAATGAAATGAAAATTATGTGAAAAAAAAAAATTGAAAATTCCAAGGTATCATGTTTAGTCTCGCTCAGTACTGATAGGAAATTAATGTCTGTATGATAAAAAAAAAATGTAATATTTGTTTCTTTGCCAACTTTGGTATTGATTTCCTTAAGAATGGCATTCTGTGAAGTAACTGTAATCGAGTATAATATTTCTCAGGTAAATATAATTCAGCCCCCCAATTCCTTGAATTTGCTACTGCTACATGGCTGAAAGCAAAAGGAAACTACAGGCATAACCAACTCCCGAGGACATGCAGCTCCCTCTTTATGAATGATATGCTGATGATGGCTTCTTTCTGTGTAAAATAGTCCCCCATTTGGATCTCAAGGTGGAGACTACATGATAGGGGGCAATCGTCAGGAAGATGGAAACTAACTTTCTGTGAGTCGGAGCGTGGAATGTCCGAAGTTTGAATCGTTGTGGTAATTTAGAGAATGTGGAAAGGGAAATGGATAGACTAAAGTTAGATATAGTTGGTATAAGTGAAGTACATAGGCAGGATGAGTAGGATTTTTGGTCAGACAACTATAGATTTATCAACACAAAATCAAACAGGGGAAATGCAGGAGTTGGTTTAATAATGAATAAGAAAATAGGACAGTGGGTAAGCTACTATGACCAGCATAGAAAAGGGATTATTGTTGTCAAGATAGATACCAAGCCAATGCCCACCACGATAGTGGAGGTCTACTGTATATGCCTATTAGTTCAGCAGATGAAGAAAATTGAAAGAACATATGAAGAGATAGAAGATTTAATATAATATGTAAAAGGTGACAAGAATCTAATTGTGATGGGAGACTGGAATATAGTGGTAGACCAAAGAAGAGGAGGTAATGCAGTAGGAGAATACAGATAGGGACAAATGAATGAAAGAGGAAATTGGGTGGTTGAAATCTGCACCAATCATAATTTTGTCCTGGGTAATAATTGGTTCAAACACCACAAATGACTGCTCTATACGACGATGAGACCTTGAGACACTGGAAGGTATCAAATAGACTGCATTATGATCAGGTAGAGATTCAGAAATGAGGTGTTGAATTGAAAGAGTTTCCCAGGAGCTGACATGGACTCTTAGCACAGCTTGTTTGTCATGAAATGCCATCTGAAGTTGAAGAAATTAAAAAGGAAGGAAGGAAAGAAAGGGGATGGGGTCTAGATAACTTGTAAGAAAAGTGTGTAAGGAACTGTTTCAAGGAATATGTTGCACAAGGACTAAATGAAAAGGCTGAAGGAAACACAAGAGGAACAATGGACAGTCATGAAAAATGAGGGCTACTGAAGAGTTTTTTTGAAATTTGCTTTACGTCGCACCAACACAGATTGGTCTTATGGCGACGATGGGATAGGAAAGGCCTCTAAGAGTGGGAAGGAAGCAGCCGCAGCCTTAATTAAGGTACAGCTCAAGCATTTGCCTAGTGTGAAAATGGGAAACTACGGAAAACCATCTTCAGGGCTGGCTGCCGACATTGGGGTTCGAACCCACTATCTCCCAGATGGGAGCTCAGAGCTGCGTGCCCCTAAACACACGGCCAACTTACCTGGTGAAGAAAGTTTATGAAGAAAGGAAAGATCAAGTAAGACTCAATGGATAACTCAGGAGATACTAGGCCATGTTGATGAACGACGAAAAAGTACAAGAATGCAAAAAATGAGGAGGGCCGAAAAGAATGAGGTAGATAGGAAGTGAAGGACAGTTAAGGAGGAATCGCTGAAAGTGGAGTGCAAGGATGTTGAAGATTGTATGGTCGTTGGAAGGGTAGATGCTGCATACAGAAAAATCAAGGAAACCTTTGGAGAAAGGAAAACTTGGTGTAAAAATATTAAGAGCTCAGATGGAAAACCACTTCTAGGGAAAGGAAACAAGGCAGAAAGGTGGCAGAAACATATCCATACCACATCAGTCCAAGCAAAAAATTGACTGGAAAATGTCAAGACATGTGAGAGTGAGTGAGCAAACAGCAAGGAGGAGGTAACAAGAAGCTTGTCTTTCACCCAGGAGATCAGCCTGTGGACCCCTACTTGAACAACAACACAGAGAAGAGTATCTTTGTTTAGTGAGACAGCATGTGGAATAGACTGGCAGCAGTGGGCTTCGGTTCACTTCCTAATGGAATAGAAAGTGTTTGGAGAACATATTGCGAGAGGTACAGCTTTATTGTTTTCTACTCTAGGACTCCATTTGGAGGTGGCTTAGTGATGGTAGGGGGTGACATCGACATTGCAGCCCGAACTGAGTTGGTGTTCATTGATCATGCGATTCTCAATGTTCAAAAGTACATCAGACAGATCCTGGAGGACCATGTAATGCCCTTTTGGCTACAGAATTTCATGCTGCTGCATGATAATGCTTGTCCCCATACCACTCGCTCTGTTGTGCAGTATCTGCAGGAATTTGGGATTCAAACCATGGACTGGCCAGCATGTAGTTCTGATATAAAAGCCTCATTGAACATGTATGGGATATGCTTGAATGGAACGACAGACAATATGACACCATCACCCTGGCACAATTAAGATCATCATTGCTGGAGTAGTGGTATTGCATCCCGGCAGAAGCCATCCAACAACTTATGAACAGTATGCCAGGGCATTTACAGCAGAGGTTGTCATAGAAAGGAGGGGTGGCAATACCTATTTTTAGTGATCATTGTCCTGATGAAGTGCATTAAAAACATTTTTTGTTTGGCCATAAATTTAATAACAATTGGCAAAAACAAACCAAAAAGAAAACTGAAAAAAAAAACCTGAAAAATTTCAAGAATTGCAAAATGTAAGGAAATTTATGTCATTGTAAAAGAAAACTTTTACTCTTGTATAATTGGATTGGTCATTTGAGAAACAACATAAGTCAATTTTCCTCCAAAATGAGTAAAGAGTATATTCGTAATCTGGAGTGACAAATGCATCTTTGCCACATAAGCAGAATTCATCTGCATTGTTGAGCAAGGCATCGATTTCTGTGTTTCTTTGAGTAACACACTAAGTCAATGACTTGTGTTGTTTCTGTAGTAAATAGGGGTAAACAGCTGCTTGCCGCACAACATATTCCTCCATGGCAGGAACTTCTCTATTTGGTTCTCCATGGCTTCACCATGACAGCTTGTTTATGTGTACTGTGTATGCATCAGAATTTGCTATCAAGCAGCACTCCTCTGAACTGAGCGAACCCTACCAGTGCACATATCACGCTAGACTTGGCAAGCATTGCAACAACTATTTGCTTGTCCAGTTTGTAGAAGCAGGCCATGACTCTCGTCATGCTTCCTGTCAATTCCATGAAGATGGCCCTTGGTCTGCCAAACACAAATTATATTGATCCAGGAGGATGAATTAGAAGAGGAACCTAACAAATTTTGTATCCAGTAAGAGAAAATAAGTGTAAAAGCAACAAAATTAAAGGGGTCAATTATGTGGTGTTAAATGACAATGTATAAGTGATGTTATAGTGTTGCTGTAACATCAATTAAGTATCACCTACTAAATTTACATATCTGCACGTGATATACTATTTATTTGATGTTTCCAATGATAATTAGGGAACTTAAGATGTAATATGAATCTATTCCACTAAAAAGGGTACCTGAAAATTGTAATGGTGGCCATAGCGATGCCGAGTGGGTCTCATGATTGATAAGTACTAAAATGCATTCATGTGTTAAATTTTGATTGAAGATTTCAAATTTATCTCTTTTTAAAATATTACCTTTTGCATTAGTGATGGGCAACGCTCGAAACTCTCGAGACTCTCGAGACTGACGTCGCAGATCTTGAGACTCTCGCGAGAATCCCGAGACCAATCCTCCTGTAGCGCAAGCTGTGCGACGTACCAGTAACTACGACTGTAAACTTGATAGTATATCATTGGCAGTTATTGCGTGAAATAACGTTCTCTTATGAAAACGTATGAGCCAATACATTTTGTCAAAAGCCTCGAAAAGTACTGCATGTTCAACTATGAATCATTAACTAAAGTGGAAACAGAATATCAGCTTCTTAAACTGTTCACGACTTATTTGGGGTGGACATCTTAGGTGAATACCAATATAAATGGTCCGGCATCAATTTTTGATAGTGAGACGGTGTCTCTCATAGTGCATTGGCGCTGCTGGTGGCTACAATTAGCCTGCGCAGTGGCCTCCACGGTATGCACTGTCCAGTGTCTTGGTGGGTGTGCTAGGTGCCAACTGATGAGCCCAGCCTGGCGCAAGGGGGCGAAGCGCTGGCAACCAGGAGTGGGTTGGCTGGAGAATTTATAATGTCCAATAACGGACCATTTATATTGGTATTGTAAATTTGCTCATTCGGAACAATTATTTCTGATTCCCTGTGGGAGTCAACATCTGCATCATCTGATGGCCAAGCGGGCATCAATTTTTGATAGTGAGACGGTGTCTCTCATAGTGCATTGGCGCTGCTGGTGGCTACAATTAGCCTGCGCAGTGGCCTCCACGGTATGCACTGTCCAGCGTCTTGGTGGGTATGCTAGGCGCCAACTGATGAGCCCAGCCTGGCACACGGGGGCGAAGCGCTGGCAACCAGGAGTGGGTTGGCTGGAAAATTTATAATGTCCAATAACGGACCATTTATATTGGTATTGTAAATTTGCTCATTCGGAACAATTATTTCTGATTCCCTGTGGGAGTCAACATCTGCATCATCTTAGGTGAATAACAATGCATAATTTGTGAATAACTTTAGATAGGATGTACATCTACTTGGATACTAGAGGCATGCGTTATTCGAATCTGAGACGGGGAAGATGTGCTTTGCTACATACGCAACCGCCATTACACATGAGTGGAACGTGTAACAGGGGTGATAGGCAACGCTCTCGAGACCGATTCTCGTATGCTGCGAGCTGTGCGACGTCCCAGTAACTACGAGTGTAAGCTTGATAGTTATCATCAGCAGTTCTCGCATGGAAACGTGTGTGACAATAAATTTTGTCAAAATCCTATGAAAGCACTGCAAGTTGAACTATGATCTCCTTACCATTAACGAAAGTGAATACAGAATGCCAGTATCTTAAACTGTTCACGAGTTATGTCAGGTGGACTTTTTAGCTGAATAACCCGTATAATTTATTAATAATTGTTATTAGGATGTAATCCTACCTGGATACCTCACAATCGTTGTCAGCAGGGTAGTTTCTTGTGATTCAGACTGGGCTGGAGGTGTTCTGTGACGATTCCTCTTCATTGATATTATGTGTTTGTAAGTGCCGGATCATCCCAGAAGTATTTCTGCCGATGTATTTTACTTCTTTTGAATAAGCTACACAGTGGGCTGTACTATGTGACATCTCTTAAAAATAACCGACATCCACGACTTACGTTGCGTTTCGGACATCGTCTTCAAGTTGTCGCGAACAATTCCACACAGTTCACATTGCACCATCATATATCGAAGTACCTACCTAATTATGACGCGAATACTCTATAGCACTTTAGATTGCACATTCCACCCATGCGTAATAGTGGTTGCATATGCAGCAAGGCGCATCTTGCCTTGCCTCGAGTTCGAATAAAGCATGCCTCTAGTATCCAGTTACGTGTACTTACAGTAGCCGTCAGGTTCTGTACTTAAACCACTCATTCGTGTACCTACCAGTGCATACAATGCCAGAATGCTGTTATACTGCGTCAAAATAGACCTCTGTATAAATGAACGCCCTAGTTGCTTGTTGACACGTATTTACGAAAATGAGAAGGCCCGTGGTTGGCTATTCGCATATTCGGAACAAACAACATTCAGCTCCGACTACCTGCAGGCCTACAACACGCTGCTCGCCGCACACTGTGGGGACAACGCTCTCGAGATTTCTCGACATTTCTCGCGAGAAATAATGCCTGCGCTAGTCTCAAGAAATCCCGAGAAATCTCGAGACCTCGTCTCAGACTGCCCATCACTATTTTGCACACCTGGATTCAAGTTACCACAGCACAGAAATTATAATTATGGTTTTCACATTATTAATGTTCAGACTGTGTCTAAGTGTACCTTAAGGTATGATTGTACCATTGTTACTTTTTATAGCCTCATGGGTTTTCAAGTCATACATTGTACTTAATATTCTGAAAACCTTAATGAAAATTTTACCTTTCTATTCGATTTAGTAATATAAAGGTATTTTCTATTCACATAATTTGTATTATCATATCACGAAATTCTGCTATTAAGAACTAGGTAATTTGCAAGTGGTCATCAGTGTCTGGCAATGGAAGTATGCAATTCCGATGATAGCTTCAAAAGAAGACATTCGATTGCAAGTCCCATTGTGTTTAGGAGTGTTGCTATGTGTATCTTTCTTTAGAATTTATGAAATTGTAGCAATTGTTTTACTCTGTTTTCTCTTCTGGAATGTGCTTACAATTTTGGAAGTGTTGTGCCTAACAGGTAATTTATCCTTTTAATTTTATCCTACTGAATGACTCCTGAAGTAACAGACTGAAGTATGAAATGTACATTAAGCTTATTCTTGAGGACACGATGTTAAAGTTAAAAATATTGTTTTTTACATCTTATTGTCATTGTGAAACCTAAAAGTTTTACTCAATTTACTTGGTAAATTACTATATTTCTGTTCTCTCTTAATATTTGCCTACTATTTTTTGTCTTTGGGGGCTGTGTTCATTGTGTTTATTACACCTTCCTTTTTTAATTACCGTATTGTTTTCTTTCTCAGTAGGCTAAGGGTGTATTTTGTATTTTTCTGCTGCACTGGTGAAGTGATTAGTATGCTGGAGGATCATTAAGCTAATTATTTAATGGTGTCTGGGAGTTTTTCCTTTTTTATGTTATTATTCTCAATCTTATTAAAGTGATATTCAATGCTGATTATGATTTTTCTCACTGGTTTATTTATTTCAGACTGAAACAAATATGAGATATTCAAGATTCACAGGGGATAAAGAAGAAGCCTTATAAAAGAGATCATGATTTATCTTCAGTGTTAAACATCTTGATTTTCACTATTATTAATAAATATTGTCTTGTAAGTTAATTAAACTAAGTAATCTTATATAGAACATCTCTTTATTGCGCACCCTAGTATACACCATCGGCTTACAGACAATAAAGATAGAGCGAAACAAAAAAACAAACAAACAATATCTACTATATCTCTCTTAAAACTACTTAACTACATACTCTAATTTAGTGGCGCCCCGCACGTGCGGAATACCAGACACCATGCACGGCGCCACCCTTCACTAAATCTACTGAGCTGCCTCTAACATGGGCGGATATCATAACCGCATGTTAGGGCACCCCCTACATCAACTCTAACGTGCTAATTATTTATTTTACTACCTACAACTAATTAACAGAAAAACTGGCTGGTCGCGGTATTGCCGTGGTAAGGAAACAGTCCGTCCAGCCCGTGATACCACAGCCAGCCACACCCCGTGGGTCAGATGTCTGCCCTCACCTAAACCTAGTTGGCAATGTGCTTCCCTCCCATCCTTTGCGTGGCGAATCACATGAGGCGGAAACCAATCCATCATGCGACCTGTCATGCTCTTATCTACTGTCCCGCCTACTGTATCCGAGTCCCCTTTCTTACACATTGCCTGCAGCCATCTTTGACTCTCCTGTTCCACCACGCGCGGACATGCTTATTCTTTTCACCCTGGGATGGGTCAGTCCCACCCCACCCTTCCACCTCTTAAACCTCCCACTCCCTATCCCATATCTTTCAATCTCTGTTTCTTACTTACACACAGCATAAAATGTAGTGTACTTAGTAAATCTCCTGGAGAGTACAGTAAGAAACCTGAGTACATAATCCTTGATATAGCCCTTTCAGATACTAAAATTCTTTTCGCTTGTATATATCGTCCACCAAAAGTAGGGTTCATGGATACATTCCTGAATGATATGTATTCTCATGTTATGAATTATAAATATATATTCGTTGTGGGCGATGTTAATGCTCGGTTCGGAACTGGGGCGTTTGAAAGCGAAAAAATACGTGATGTGCTCAACGCTTGTAACCTCGACTGCCTTCCATTCAATCCAACCTTTCATACTGCCACTTCCGATAGCACTCTCGACATAATCTCATCGAACTGCAATGAGTTGGTAGTAGAATACGGACAGGAACCAGCTGCCGGTTTTTCTGGTCATGACTTGCTGTATGCTGTATTCACTTTATCCACGCCAAAACAAATTCCTAAAACTATTCTTGTTCGAGACTTCAGTAAATTTGACGTGAACAATTTTCGTGCTGACGCTGAATTACTACCCTGGTATATGTTTTTTCAGTCTAATGACGTAGATCAAAAAGTATCTCTCTTCAACAGCTTTGTACTTTTACTCTATGACAAGCATGCGCCACAAAAAAGAATTCTCGTAAAACACCGGTCATCACCATGGTTCAATAAGCGTATTAAGGAATTGATAAGCAAACGGGACAGAGCTAGGAAGAAATTTATTAAAACTAAACTTCCAGATGATTACGAGCAATTCAGGATCTTACGTAACGAGACAAAACAAGTAATTAGGAACACTAAAGTGAAGTATACGTACAACATCTTCCGTAATTGTAAGAGCACCTCAGCTTCTTGGCGTGCTGCAAAATCTCTTGGTATTGGAGTCAGTCACTCTCTAGATAGCCAGATGCCTGTTACTCCATCTGAATTAAGTGAATATTATATGACATCAGTCTCTAACTCCAACTCTCCGAAAGTATCAGAGACTGCCAAACATTATAGACATCTCACTCCAAGTAACAGAGATAAATTCTATTTCATGTACGTACACCCTTCACAGGTAGAAAAAGCAGTCAGATCAATACGAACTAAAGCTAAAGGTCCAGATAATATTCCAATATCCATGATTTCTACCTGCATGGACATATTTCTTCCTGCCCTTGTGCACTTATTTAACTTCTCTCTACAGAATGGAGTTTATCCCTCAGAGTGGAAGCGTGCCAATGTACGTCCTGTGCCCAAAAAGAAAATACCAACAGTCTGTAGTGATTTTAGGCCTATCAACATCCTCTGTGCACTTAGTAAGGCACTAGAAAAAATTGTTCATGAGCAGATATGTGAATATTTGTCTAAATACAACATTCTAAATCCCTACCAATCTGGCTTCAAGAAGGGCCATAGTACTACTACTGCTCTTCTGAAGGTTACAGATGATATACGCGCGGCCACCGATAAGAGGCAGCTTACTATCTTATGTCTCTTTGATTTCTCTAAGGCATTTGACTCTGTTAATCATGAGTTGTTTCTTGCTAAGCTGAAGTCAATTGGCTTCTCCCAGAGTGCTCTGTCGTGGTTTGAATCATATCTGTCAAATAGATCACAAAGAGTCACGTTCGTTGACGGTCGATTCTCTAGCTGGGAATCAGTAAACTGTGGCGTACCACAAGGATCAGTCCTCGGTCCTTTATGTTTTTCTATTTATATTAATGACATATCTGAAGTCTTTAAAAGCAGTAGCTTTCACATGTATGCGGATGACTTACAAGCTTACTTCCACTTTTGTCCCACTAACGCATCTTCTTCTATAACGCATTTTAACCATGACATCTCTCGATTGATTGAATGGAGCGCAAATCATAACCTCCAATTAAATGTGGCTAAGACCCAGCTTATTTGCATAGGTTACACAAAACTCCTGAAAACTGTTGACCTCAAATCCCTCCCAGCAATAAAAATTCTAGAGACAGATATTCATTATAGTGACACCGTTAACAATCTAGGTCTAATTTTCGACAGAACCTTATCCTGGTCTGATCATACGTCAAATGTAATCTGAAAAGTTGTGTCATCCATGCATATTTTGAAACGTAACGTGTCATGTACACCACCTTTCATGCGAAAACTACTTGTTCAAAGTCTTATATTTCCAATAATTGACTATGGTTCAGTCGTATACAACGACTTATCTGAAACTTTGAACATAAAACTACAGAGGGTACAAAACGCATGTGTTCGTTACGTTACAAATGCCAGGCGTGATGAACACATAACACCCTATTACATACAGCTACAATGGTTGAAACTCCATGAACGTCGGGAAATCTCAGTAGCTGTTGCTACGCAGAAAATTCTCAAACTGAAGACACCATCCTACCTTTATAATGCATTTAAACCTATGGAGTCGGTACATAACAGAGATAATAGGTTTACAAAAACCACCCTTCAAATTCCCCTTCATCGTACCACTAAATTTAACAAATCCTTTGTTTGCACTGCATCACGTATCTTTAACGTCTTTAATCTTCACCGTTTCGCAAGTAACACTAACTGTACCCAACTAAAGCAGTTCTTAACATCTATCTTTCTGGAGGAGTACGCAAGAGGCTGAGATCAGGCATTCTTGTGTCGAACAATCAGGAATATGTATATTTCGAAGAAAATTGTTTCTCTGCTTTAGCTTTATATTCTTTAAACCCATGTAGTCCAGAATAACAGAAGGGCTTAATGATTTACTTTCTTACTTATTATATAATGTATGTCTTAACCTTACTGGATTTGGTATCTGTATTTTCATATTTTTTTAAAGTTTCTTGTTTAATTTAATACTTTAATATTATAAAAATGTAGTTACTGTTTTCATAAATCTGCATTGTATTATAAGAAGACGCTGCATAAAGGGGCTTTTCAGTCTCAGTGGCATGTAAATCATGATCAATAAATTCAAATTCAATTCCTTCATCTATCTTATTTGCAACTTATCCTCTGCAGTTTACACACTGCTTGCTCATTTTCTTCCACTATGTCCTAGAGTTAATATATACACACTTTTAACAACACCGAACTTGCCAACAATTCAACAGTTTCCTTATTTCTCACAGTTCTCCCATCTTATGTGTGTCTGTTAGTCTAAAAACCACTCACTAATTGCACATTTCTTTACATTACCAACTCAATTATTATACCAACTCTTTACAGGTCTTCTCTCAACTTACTTTCACCTATCTAATTTCTTTATAACAAGGTTTTCCTACCTCACCCTTATCTAGCAATTACCTACTCATCTCTTGATAGAATCTTTTACTAATATTTACAGACTTCTTACTGTACCTAGATTATCTATAATATAAACATTTATCAACTCATCCTCATCCCTATCTAGCTATTACCGACTCATTTCTTAATACCAATATCTACCATTTTCTTCTTTTGTCTAAATCATCCTGATCCTTCTCTAGCTATTACCAACTCGTCTCTTAATGCAAATATCTACAATCTCTTCTTATTGTCACTACATTAACTGGACATAACACATTCGACAACATCTTATTCACCCCTATCTAGATATTACCTATTCTTCTCTTAATACAATCTTCTACCAACACCTACAATTTTCTTTCTATAATACATTCTTTTCCAGTATATACAGATCTCTTCTTATTATATTTACATTATATATAATCTAACAGTTTCGTCTACATCTTATTTCCCATTTCTCTGAAACACCATTCTACCTATTATTCCCTTAATTTCTTTAAAAATCTAGCTCTAACCACATTTAAATATTCTGATATATTTGTTCCTCTTTCCCACTCTCTACATAGCCATGATGTCATATTATAACTTTCTATCTCTTTCTTATTCAACACTTTCTTTTTAATCTCTTCTAACGCACTACGCTGGTTAAATATATGCAGGTCCGACCATCCCTCCCCACATAAAATACATCTATTCTTATTTTCTCGACCTACCCATCCCCTATTTTTCGGAACTCCCATTACCCACCAGTATAAACCTCTTTTACACCTTCTGCTCTCAAATTCGGTTCTCGGGTTCGTTGTTTCCACCAATTTGTTTAATACTGATAGTGAGTCTCTTTCCCTACATTCCATTATTAAACTCTGTCTTTCTATATCTGCCACTCTCCCTTTTACCATTTTCGATATCCATTCTTTCCTCTCTCCCCATCCGGCACACCCTAGATCTCCTAACCCTAAATTTTGTAATTTATTTTTACACTTATTCACCCAGTACCCTTTGTTCTCCATACTTTTTTGGAACCTATACACTTTTTGTATTAAATCCCCTACCTTCCCTTCTTCCAATCTCATCCAATATTTCATCACCGTCCTAGCTACTGTAATTTCTATTGATTCTTTACATACTAACCTAGCCCCCACATTTGCAGTACAGTCTGGAACCCCCATCATAATCTTGCTAAATTTCGCCACCACTTGGTTTAGTTCCTTCCTACCCTCCTCCAATCCCCAAACTTTTACCCCCATATAACATTTTTCCTTTAACCCGTGATTGGAACACCATTCTCTGAATTTTATACTTTATATCCGGGAATTTATTTTCTAATACCCCTACTGCTGCAAGTGCTCCCCTCCTCTTAAATTTGGCTCTTCTGCCCTGATCCTTCCAAGATCCGTTACTACTAATTATTACACCTAAATACTCAATTCTTTTTCCTGGACTGATTTCTTCCTGCTCTACTATCCAAAATTTCTTTTCTGTCCTGTCTTTCCTTTTCCTGCATACCATTATCTGCATCTTCCGTACATTTACTCTAAGTGCCCATCTTCGAGTAATCTTATATAAAATGGGGCCCGAAGATATCTTATTAAACAATTACCCAATTAATTTCTTGTTCATGCTGGCTCTTAGAGAATTTCCTTTTATTAATTCAATTTGTTTTTTTTTGCTAGGGGCTTTACGTCGCACCGACACAGATAGGTCTTATGCCGACGATGGGATAGGAAAGGCCTAGGAGTTGGAAGGAAGCGGCCGTGGCCTTAATTAAGGTACAGCCCCAGCATTTTCCTGGTGTGAAAATGGGAAACCACGGAAAACCATTTTCAGGGCTGCCGATAGTGGGATTCGAATCTACTATCTCCCGGATGCAAGCTCACAGCCGCGCGCCTCTACACGCACGGCCAACTCGCCCGGTCAATTCAATTTGTAATTACTGTACTTACCATGGGGGGGGGGGGGGAATTAGCAATTTTCTTGAATATAAAAACCAATATAACGTCAGCAACATTAAATTGTTTACAGAAATTTTCGGTTATAACAGATGCTAGATGGCTGTCGGTAAGTTCAGTTTATGAAGTTCTCTGGTATGATATTAAACAATTGAACATAAACCGTTATAGAATTCCGGGGGAGGGGGGGAGTGCCCCCCTTTGCAGGCACCCATGGTACTTACTAAATTCCTATTAAATTTGAAGGTTGTTGCTATTTATAACTTTTATTCTAAGGTACAGGTACACTGGGAATTTTCTTAGGTATTGCATTTCTATGTTAGACTCTGTTTCAGTTATAATTTGTTCTTGGTCTCTTTTGCTTGCGATAGGTTCTCCTACGTATGCTCTGGCTAGTACCTAAGCAAATTGCTTCAGCCACACATAGGACATACTGAATCATACGTCAGGGACTCTTGGTATTTCGTCAACAAGCTGTCAACCATAACCCTTCAACCTAATGCACTTTCGGTGAGTTTCGATGTGGAGTCCTTGTTCACCAAAGTGCGACTGACTCTGTCATGTCTCTCACTAAACACCTGTTCCCTGAGGGCATTAGCAAGCTATTTTACCACTGCATGATGTCCAGCTATTTCTTGTGGGGTGGGAATTTTTACAAACAGCGGACGGAGTGGCTATGGGAAGTCCACTTTTGCCCGTAGTGGCTAATTTCTTTATGGAGCATTTTGAGGAGGAGGCTATTGCTTCGGCGCCTGTCAAGCCTAAGATATGGAGGTATGTTGATGATGCATTTGTGGTCTGGACAGAAGGTCCTGAGAAACCTCATCTATTCCTAAACCACCTAAATCAGCAACATCCTTCAATAAAATTCACTATGGAGATGGAGTTGGATGGATGCCTTCCTTTCTTGGATGTTCTAGTGATAAAGAAACTAGACGGCTCCCTAGGACATTCTGTCTATCGTAAGCCTACCCACACAAATTGCTATCTTCATGCAGATTCACACCACCATCCAGCACAAAAACAAGGCATTCTCACGACACTCGCCAAGAGGGCGAGACATATTTGTGAGCCATCACATATCCAGGTGGAGATGGACACGCTCGAAATCGCGTTCACGGGTAATGGTTAAAAGCAATTTGCAGATTCATAGAGCCCTGCATCCCAGAGAAACGAGCAAGCCAAGCTCACAGAAGGAAGAAGTGAAGGGAACTGCCTAATTGCTTTACATTCACAACACCACAGATCGAATTGCCAAGGTCCTCCGCAAACACAATATAAAAACCGTGTTTGGCACCGCCACTAAAATTGCTCACAGTCTGAGTAAAACCAAGGACAAATTGTCCCCACTTTTACATCCTGGGGTATAAGAAATTCCCAGTACTTGTGGTAAGGTATACATCGGCCAAACATGCCGGTCCATTGGTACCCGTATCAAAGAACATGAACGTAATATTCATCTCAACCAACCAGACAAATCAGCCATAGCTGAGCACGCTCTATTGTCGGGTCATGATGTCATGTTCCAAGATGCTCGAGCTCTTACCCACACTAGACACTACAAGTCCAGGATTATACGGGAAGCTGTGGAAATACGTAGAAATCCTAAAAACTTCAACAGGGACACCGGCTATCAATTAAGTAATACCTGGTTGCCAGCCATTAAGAATTTACGTAGGTAGTTCCCTTCCCGATTGTTATTTCGTCTCGGTGTTTTCCAAATTCGTACGTTCCTCATCGCCAGATGTTTCATTCCAGGCTTGTGCCTATGCCATACACCTGCCAATGTCATGTGTTATGCAAACACGTTATGTGAACCGCTTAGACCGATTGTGATGGTTCGGTCAGCTTCCGCTTCGAACGCTAGCGTTGCCACGTCCTGGGGGCCATCTGGTGGCAAATGAACATACCATTTTTTCCACTTCTATTATAACGTCCAAATTTAAAGTGTCATTGTTTAAGAAGCCTTTCTCGTGGACTGTCGAGATTTCTTCTGAGGATGCAGAGCACAGTTCCCTGCATAACGTTAACAATTTCACCTTATTTTCTTGACATGGCATAAGCCCAAAAGCCTATACAGTATCATGCCTTCAAAGTTTGTTCTGTTGTTACAGAAACACTGCCAATGTTTCAAAAATGCATCTTATGCTTGAAAGTTATGAAGATTTGGATGTTATCATTTATGAATGCTCAGAACATGTACTAAATCTGCAAGCAAATGCAAATGACATTCAGTTTCCAAATGTGAGAGAACATTTGATGAAAGTAATAAAATAATCTGATACCCCAAAACTCATTCTCCCAAGTGAAGTGCACTGGGATACCATAGTAAATTGCCTGGAGACATATCTTAAAGGCTAGCCAACTTTGTTATAGATTTGTGAAGAAAATCATGAAACTGTCAATAAAGCAGTGAAAACACAACTTCCTATGTATTAAAATAGAAATGTAGACTGTATGCTTAAACATTTTAAGCATATTGCCACCCTCCTTGATGCTGTTCAAAAGAGAATAACTTGCAATATTTCCAAGTCAATACATGCATGGAAGAATCTTCCAATGAAATTTGAAGCTATGAAGGACAAACACATCATACAAAAATTCAAAAACATATATAATATGGCTCCAACACCTGCTCATGTTTTATCTTACATGCTGGATCCAAACAAAAAAATGTAACCAAAGAAGAAAATAAAGTAGCATTTGGACTTGCAAAAATCAATGAATTGGTGAAGTACATTAACAGTAATGTTTTGGTCAGAAACCTTGCCGTTGCAAGAGTTACTCTTTGAGAAAGAAATCATATTAAAGGTTAATTCCCACGAGGTGCGGAAAAGTCAAAAGAATGACATTGATAAATTACTGAACAGTTAACAATACCAGAGGCTGCAAGTGTTGAAATGATCTTTTCATCTTTTAGGTTAGCATATTCAAAGGTACATAACTGATTGATCAGGCAAAGAGAAAGCCTCCAAGCATGTGTTTCTGTTTCAAGTATTTAATAACGATGTGAAAATGTAAACACCAAACTGAAAAGAAAAGTGAAATATTGATGTTTAAATCATTCATAAATCATAATTCATGAATCTATAGTGCTTTTTGAACTACACTCAATGGTTTAGTTTTTATATTGTTTAATAATCACCAATTTGACTTCAATTAGGTATTAGATTGCATAACACATAAATCCATTTGACTAAATGTTTTATGATTTTATTTTGCAAAAATCACCAAAAATTACATTTTAAAAACAGGTAAATTTTAAGAATAAGGCATATTTTTGCTTCAACCCAATAAAATTTGTTTAAAATATAGCCCTAGAATTAATTGAGACATACTTCTTTATTAAAACGTAATGTTAAAATAGGCTATATTGCTAGATTTTCGACCTATTTATTACATGTTAAAAACAATAAAATATGTGGCACGTTGACTGATGTGCCACAGAAGTTGTGTTCGCGTGTCGCCTAGTGGCACACGTGTCATAGGTTCGCCATCGCTGAGATAGTCAGTCCAAACAAAGAATGCTCATTGGGTATGTCATGAAATGTCCAGTGTCAACAGAAAATGTTTATTTGGTTGTCACTCCAAACAAAAAAATGTTTAAGGTGTGATTTTATTTTCCCAATCGATAGAGCAGTCTCAAATTAGTCTAGTGCAATATTCCGTTCAAAAATATTTATTGATGGTGACTGTATAACAGGAGGAATAATTAGTATTTCCAGTAACGGCTGAATGAAGCTACTGTATGACAACAGCGTGGAGAGAGCACGGCATGCAACGAGACCAGGCAAGTCAGGCAAGGATGATGCGAGTAGGACATGTACTGGTAAGATCAGTGCGAGAGGACACAAAGGCCAGTTGGAGACAAGCCTCCCTCTTCCTAAATGCAGTACCATATGCGGTTGTCTCCCTTGTACCACGTTTCAGGGTACAAGATGTACTACATGCAGTCAAATGTTAACAGACATGCTTCTGATTATGAGAGAGTTATCAGTGATATTGCACAGCAGCCAGACATACTGTAATATGCTGTTTAATATTATCTTGTCAAGATTTTGTGGTTATACAATTTACACAGCAAGGTTGGAAGGGAGGCAGCTGGAGTGTATGCTGAAAGGTTCCCGGAACGAGAAGGGGGGCACCCTTCTCCAGACAAGTTTTGTGCTGTACTAAAATGGACTTGAGATTGGAGTTTTGTGCCCTATGACATGCTAGTGAAACAGGCCTGTGCAAAATCCTAATTGGGCCATTGTACTGGATATGGTGGACACAGACCCACACAGCAGTATATGAGCAGTTGTCAGAGACTTAAGTATGACACAGAGCATTGTGCAATACTTTTGAAAAGAGTCGAAAATGCATCTGTATCGCAGGAACGCATGCATCAAAAGCCTTTGGAGGAGGAAGAGGCTAATCAGCTAATGCAAATGGTTTCGTAAGGAACTTAGTGTTGTTTTTTTTTTGTTTTTTGTTTTTTCAGAATGTTATAGTGTTACAGATGTTTTGATTAGTATTGCACAGACTCAAAATCTTTAAAGTTACATTAATATAAATGGGAATTGAACCAACACATCAATTTTTTAAAAGTAGTTTGTTTATGGACGCGTCAACGGTTTACAACACTGGCGTGCTGAATCATAAACGCAGCCACTACTGGGCCTGTCAATCCCCACTGGCTGCGTAAGCAAGAAAATCAACTCTGATGGATCATGAGTTGCTGGGGTTAGTGTCATCGGGCAACTGCACTGTAACTTTGCGACAAGCAGCGAAAGATTTAATTTGTAAAAAAACAATAGACAGGGGTATGAACATCTGCATGACCAGCTAGGTCACCCGATCTAAATGATGATGCTAGTTGTTTAAAGGGGCCTAACAGCTAGGTCATCGGCCCCTAATGGTACGAAATAACACGAAATGTAACAACAATTTAAAAGTCCAAAATTCATCCAGTGACCAGATTTCAAAACGTAATGATGAAGAATGAATGGATGAATATGAATTTAAAGTAATCAGCAGATACAACTCACAATACTGGAAGTTAAAAATAATTCCAGAATCGATCTACTGACTAGAATTCAAAAACAATGATTATGAACTTAAAACAATCAGTGGATCTGACTCACCTTCCCAGAAACAATCTTAAAACAATGGTATTACTGACTAAGCTACTGCTTCCACAGCACAATTCTGAATCTATGATGCTTGTTGTCTAAAGGGGTCCAAATCCACGCTAATGGCCCCTCATAATGGTACTTATCGCTAGGAAAGTAAGAACCATGGTATTTCTCATTTTGCAGTACTAATCAAAAGAAGCATAGACTCATGGTGTTCCACACATTATGGTACTACTCACAAGTATTGTACGTTGCACAGGTAATGCAGACCTATGATGTTTCTCACATAATGGCACCACTCATAGGCAGCGCAAACCCACGGTGTTCCTCTCACAGGTGTACTAATCACGAGCGCCGGTATTCCTGTGGTGTTTCTCACATAGTGGGTACTAATCACAGGCAAAGCAGACCCACAGTGTCACTCATATAGTGGTACTAATCACAGGCAATGCCCAGACCCGTGGTGTTTCGCACATAATGGTAGTAATCACAGGCAATGTAAGCCCGTGGTATTCCACATATAGTGGTTCTAATCACAGGTACTGTAAACCCACAGTGAACCACTCTCTGCTACTAATCACAAACCTATTGTGTATCTAACATAGTGGTACTCCTTGCAAGACAAGGCGACCCATGGTGTTTCCCGCGTGATGGTACTAATTACAAGCAGTTTCATAGTTCTAATTCAATCATCCCTTGGTCGCCCCTAACGACAGGCAGGGGATACCGTGAGTGTATTCTTCGTCTGCGTCCCCCACTCACAGGGGTCCCAATCTAAATAACCTAGACTTTTAACTTTTTGGCAACAATAACACATACAGCACCATGTGAAACCCATGCAGAAATCAAAAACCAAATCAGGCTGGCTCTGTCTTTACTGGATAAGATCACATGACCTAAGGCGCCACAGCTAGCGTCCATTTTAGGCTGGAACACTGTCGAGAAGAAAGGGGTGGGTGGTTTTTCGAACACCTAATGAACTGATAAAAAACAGTGCAAGACAACACAAGCAGATAGTGGCACCAACTGATGATAAATATGCTACAGCGAATGAGCTTTGGTGGTGATTATTTGTAGCTTGAGAGTGTAAAAGTTTTGTTTTGTTGCTCATTACATATCATAAATGAGTTCAAATAAAGGTACTTCTACTGTCTGCTGTGATTTTTTCACACTGTTCTGTCGTGTAATGACTGTGCAAACCAAATACGGTATGTGTTATTGTGTTGCTGATAAGGAAACTGGAATATCAAGACATTCTGTGCTACATCATGACTGCTATTCTGTGCCCGACTGTGTTAATACGAGTACGTGCTTTCCTCCCAACCAGGGTTGACTGCAGTCAAAAGCACAACAGACACACCAAATGATCCATACCAATTTGCCTTCCTCCTCTCCCACACTTACTCAAATCAGTACACATCCTCACTATGCCATACTCAGCTGACTTCCCAGGCCAGGCTGCTTTGGGTTGCGCTGTGTGCCTCCACAATACTGTCATACAGCCGCCTACTCAGCCACTACTGGAAATACTAAATGTTCCTCTTGCTGTACTGTCACAATCAATAAATATCCTTGAACAGAATATCACACTAAAATACCGTATAATCTTGAATACCACCCGCACTGTTTTTTCGAAAATATCGTTTCCAAATTTGGGTACAGGTTTTATTTTAAATTTTCGGAAATTAATCTTTCTGATTGCATGTAAATCGGGCATCACCGCCGGCGCGGCTTGGCAACAATGCTCTTTCCGCTATCAGTATATGCTACTTCCATGCTTGGCGTCAGTCTCACGCACGTTCTCGGAGTATCAATATGAATTCCACAAAACGTTTGCAATCTTCTACTGCGAGTGAGAAACTGAAAGTAGTTAGGAAGCCGAAATTATTGGAAATCATGCCGCCGGTAGGAAATACGATATTAACGAGTCGTGTATTCGCGATTGGAGAAAGAAGAAAAATGTGCTATTAATATGTAGTGTTGATCGTAGAGTTTTTCGTGGACTGAGTGTACAGTTTCAAGAAATTGAAAAATAACTTTATAAATATGTGAGAGAAAGGCAGGAATTGGGATATGGTGTGTCAACCGAAATGTGTCAGCTAAAGGCATTAGAGATCACAAAGGAACTTTCAACAGAAGGGTTTAAGGCAAGCTGAGGATGGGTTTGTAATTTTTGTAAAAGAAATGGGTTGAGCGTACGAAAGCATACCTCAGTTCCACAGCGTCTTCCTGGTGCCTACAATGAGAAGTTATTGTCGTTTCAGTGTCACATAATTCGGTTGCAGAAGGAAAATGCATATTTGCTTTCCCAAACTAGCAATTCAGATCTGACGCCAGTCTACTATGAAATGGCAGTGGACAAGAGTGTGAATGTTAAGGGTGCGAAAACCGTTACCATTAGAACAGGTGGTAATGAAAAACAACGGTGTACGGTAATGTTGTGTATTCTCGCCGACGGAACCAAATTGCCGCCGTACATTGTTCTCAAGCAAAAGACACTTCCTAAAAATCTACCCACTGGTGTTATCGTCAGATCTCAGAACTCCGGCTGGATGGACAGTTCACTTGTGGAAGACTGGGTAAAGTGTGTCTGGCAATGTCACCCTGGTGCATTATTGGGACAAAAGAGCTTGCTTGTTCTTGACAGTTACCGCGGCCACACAACAGACGCTGTGAAGAAACACATCAAGGATGGGAAAACCAACCTAGCAGTCATTCCGGGCGGGATGACGTCTGTGCTACAGCCGCTGGACGTCTGCGTGAACCGTCCATTTAAAGTAGCCTTGAAACAGCTCTGTACAGAATGGATGGCGGCTGATAATCACATACTGACGCCAAATGGTCGCATTCAGTGCCCGGGAGTTCAGCTGCTGTGTTTGTGAATTTTGACGGCATGAAATCTTATCCCTGGAGACCTCATACAGAAGAGCTTCAGGAAATGTAGCATTTCTAATGCTATGGATGGCAGCGATGACGACATTTTGTGGGAAGGTGATGGTGATGAAAGTTCCGAAGTTGGTACTGATGATGATGATGAACGAACTCGTTGGATATCATTCTGGAAATGTTTGTTTACTTTTATTTGTATTTTCTAATCATTTGATGTGTGTTAGTAAAGATTGTGAATAATTTTGACTTCACTTTTTTTAAAATTTTGTTCCTTCAAAATAAGGGTGCGGGTCTTAATCGGTAGCAGGTGGTAATCGAGATTATATGGTAATCTGAGGCCTCTCTTTCAACTGGACACACAAAATTAGACTTTAAACAGCATTTCGTTCACAAACAATGTGCACCAAAACATTTTCAGATGTCACATATCACACGATATACATGATGCGCATTATACGTTCTACCTCAACATTACAAAAATAAAACTGAAAACACCTTCCGAAATACGAGAGAAAAGGTGCCCAACAACTCTTACGTGAGACAACCGGTATAGTCAATAAGGATCCACAAGTGGTTTAGATTTACTTAAAGGAAATATTTGAAATTATATCTGGCTTATACAAAAAGAAAGTTTAAACAAAAACCTTCTGCTTTTTCCCAACCCTGCTAGGGTAAAAAAAAAAAAGTGTTGATTTCAGTGTAGCTACTTCCATCTCAGTAAATTAAAGACTACTCTTCCTACATTTGTGACCTGCTTGCTATAATGATGTTGGTATGAATGTCGATCAAATATAAACGGGAATTTTGTTCCTGAACTTCAACAGTTGGTAGGACTGGCCTTCGCGCTTCTGCTATGCTTAGGCAGCACCATTAGGAGTGGGGAGAGCGTGCTGTTGGATATTTCCTGCCGTTTCATCGGTAACGCTCACGATGTCGGAGCAACAGTTGCACCCCTCCACTGTGCAACGCATAATTATAAAATTTCTGTTCATGAAGGAGTTACAGCAGCAGAAATTTGCCAGAGATTGACTGCACACTTAGGTGATGAAACATTGTCAAAGACACATGTGTTTGCCTGGTATAAAAAGTTCAAGGAATGATGAGAACGTCTGGAAAATAAGCAACACAATCGTTGTCCTTAGACCAGCATTACAGACGAAAACATTCGTGCGGTTAAAGACATTATTGCTGATTGATTTTTTCCATGAGCGATGCACAATTAATGCTGCTTACTACTGCGAGCTGTTGAACAAGGCAAGTGTTGCATATCGCCACAAAAGACGAGACCAACCGATCCGACACGTCATCCTCCTCCACGACAACGCGCGGCCCCATACTGCAACTCTATCTCCAAACTACAGGAAATGCACTGGATTACACTTGATCATCCGCCTTACAGCCCGGAATTATCGCCCAGTGATTTCCATTTGTTCGGACCGCTTAAAGAAGTTCTAGGAGGGCAACGTTTTGAAGATGACGAGAGTGTGGAAGACTTCCTGCACAACTGGCTGGTGACACAACCCTGTTCTTTTTACGATGAGGGCAACAAAAAGCTGGGACAAATGCATTTCCAAAGCAGGAAACTATGTGGAAAAGTAAATTGTATTTGCCTTGTGTTTTTCAATAAATTAATTTAAATAAAGGATAAAATCCCAGTTTGATTCCCCCCTCGTATGTTGTTGAATTAACACTTCAAACTTCAGAGTTGTTAATTAAAACCGACAAAGTGGCTGTGTGGTTTGGGTCATGTAGCTGTCAGCTTACATTTGGGAGATAGTGGGTTGGAATCCCGCTGTCAGCAGCCATGAAGATTTTTTTCCGTGGTTTCCCATTCACATACCAGGAAAATGCTGGGGCTGTACCTTAATCAATGCCATGGTTGCTTCCCTCCTTCCCACACCTTACCCTTTACTATCCAATCAGTGACATCAGGCCTATCTGTCGGTGCGACGAAAAAGAAAATTGTAAAAAATAATTGTTTAAACTAAAAGTTGTTACTGTACAAAATGCTTAAATGTGAGAAACACAAAAAGATGACTATAAAAGATGAGACAGATCAGAGCCAGCTTTCAGAGTAGTTATTTTTTTTTTTTGCTAGGGGCTTTACGTCGCGCCGACACAGATAGGTCTTATGGCGACGATGGGATAGGATAGGCCTAGGAGTTGGAAGGAAGCGGCCGTGGCCTTAATTAAGGTACAGCCCCAGCATTTGCCTGGTGTGAAAATGGGAAACCACGGAAAACCATTTTCAGGGCTGCCGATAGTGGGTCAGAGTAGTTCTTGTTCTATGTACACAATAATACTTACAGATACAAACCACCAGGAATTTGGAAGAGTAATTAGCCGTCCCTTTAAGGAGAGCTGACTAGTAGGTGATATAACGTGAAGGTGAAGATGAGCTATAGAATGAAACGGCGGCCAGTGAAACCCCATCCTGTGGAAACAGAGAAGAGACAAATTTTAAAAATTCTACTTAGTGAGAAATGGTTTACATTTTTTTACAATTTGCTTTATGTTGCACCAACACAGGTAGGTTTTATGGCGACGATAGGATAGGAAAGGGCTAGGAGTGGGAAGAAAGAAGCCGTGGCCTTAATTAAGGTAAAGCCCCAGCATTTATCTGGTGAGAAAATGGGAAACCAGGGAAAACCATCTTCAGGGCTGCCGACAGTAGTGTTTGAACCCACTATCTTCCGAATGACCAACTTACTTGGTGAAATGGTTTTTCATGGTTATCAGCTAATTGTAAGAATAATGAATGACTAGCTGTTGTGTACCCATTGCTGGTGGGTTAGTTTTAGTAATTGTGGCAGATATGAGTGGCAGCAGAAGAGAGAGGGACAGTACACTTCCACCAATTACAATGGCCAGCGCAAAAGTTATTGTTTGCAAGCTTTAGGAGCTTATGACCTTGTAGGCCATCACATTTAGTTTTCTTCTGTTTCAGCAATATTAGGGCATCCAAGGCCAGGGGAATCTTACTTCCCCCTCCGTATTATTATTATTATTATTATTATTATTATTATTATTATTATTATTATTATTATTATTATTATTATTATTATTATTATTATTATTCAAGTTTCCCTTCTCATTTCAATGCTCATTTTCATTATCTTCCTGATCAGTATGGTCTCATGATTACACGGTTTTGCACTGTATAAGGACAATCACGACAACAATGACCATCATTGGCAGTTAACTCCTTTCCATGATATATGAACCACATTACCATATCAGCGATATTCGGCGTTGATGAACTTGGCACTAAGAATGTAAATTCATGAACACCTCTGTTATCATAGCCCATAGTGTAGAAATATATGCGACATAAATGATTGGAAATTTTAAGTTCCTTAACTTTGGTTCTGTACCATTTACAGTTAGAACCAATATTTCTGAAGATATTTGGATGTACAAAAAACTCACCGTAATAATTCTGATTCTCTCTTGTTATTCTTCTTTGTAGGGTAAAAATGAATGAACATAAAAGATCAGAAATTAAATTTTGACCAATTTTTATTATGTACAGCTTTTGATCCAGCTAATATTAACAGCGGAGGGCATTTTCTGTTTTGGTCCCCTTAATATTGCTAAGCCACTAAATACTAATCAAATAATTTATAGTCTACAGCACACTCCAGCTACCCTTGAACTTAAATACAAAGTTTTGGGAAATTCTGTAAACCCCTTTTCCCGTGATGTTACTGAGCTGAACCCACTTTCAACTTTTATATACACAGTTAAAAAAATTAGGGGAACATTTTGTAACATCTGGCATGTGAGCATTAATTTAGTATATGGGGTTCCAATGGTTGTACAGCATACCTTGAGACTTTAGCTACTCAGGGTATGTCAAATCAAAATTATACTCCATCTGTAGGGAAACTACGGAAAACAACCTTCATGGCTGCCAATGATGTGTTTGGAACCTACTATCTCCAGAATGGAAGCTACGTCTATATGGCCTGTACAACACACACGGATACACATTACTTTTGCTTCATCTTCCCTTCGTAGAAGCTACCGTATTTATGAGTAGATTACACTTGCTGTAACAACGCTATGATGAAAGCCAGATTTCCCACGGTGGTGTGTCGCTTTAGTGCCCATAATATTATTAGATTTAATTTCCACCGAAAACGATACTCTTCTCTGTGGGCAAGTCATACTCAGCCATATTTGAGTTATGTGTATGAAGACGAACAGCTGACTGGCATTTGCCCGACGAATTTCATTGGTTGTGACAAGCAAAGAGTTGCATGAAAGATACTTCTGTCTCCATTTTCAAACCAAAATTGAAACTTTAAGCGATGTCTAGTTAAACATCGACTAAACATTGTTTATGCAATGGAAGATCATGCTCGATTTAGACGTTGTTTAGGTAGACAATGTCTAGGGCTTAAAACTAGTCATTGTTTCTGCAATCAGCCCATAATGTTTACAATCTCACTTGAATGGGGTATCATGTGCTGACTTTTCTGAAAAAATATCAGAAGACACTTCTTGATTAAAAAAACATAAAAGTAAGAAGTACAGGGTTAATGAGAGATCTACTTCTATCTCTACATCAGTCTGCCGAACAAATTTAAGAAGTCATGTTGGATTATTTTTATGCATGATACGAAGAATTCTTAATTGTCCCAGGTTTTTCTTATTTTTTAAGTCTCATTTTTATATACACATTATGTGGATACCCTATATCATAAAGCAAAATGAAGCCCTCCTGGCAGCACTACAAGACGACTCCCTCCTCTCAACTCTTTCACTGTGAACTAATCTTCCTTTCCTGGTGTGATGCAGACTGCAAGTAACCGAATTAGGGATGTGGGACTGCAAAATTATGTCGCTGTTAAGAATGTCCATTTGACTGAGGACTAAATACCTGATTGCCTCACGTTTGCGATGGAAATACTGAAATTCATGTAGGAAGATGAAGTTACGTTTTCCTGAGGAGATGAGGGGCAGAGCCACGTATACCACGAACCCATCCCGTATGAAACTGAATATGTTGACATCTCTCTCATTAGTGGTTGTTTTAATGTTCTTTGCTGGGGTTAGTTTACCTTACATAGTGCCAGGATGCCGTTGAAAAATTCTGGGAACTCTCAATGCTGAGATTTACGAATGGTAAAAAGAGTCTGGTCAATTCGAGGATTGGACATAATTTTATCCTGAAGAAGAGTGTATTAGCTTCCAGCAGGATAATCACCCAGTTCATATAAAAAAAAGGCTGTTCAGTGATGGTCTGATTTGCAGGCAAGGATCGAGGTGATGCCCTGGCCTCCGAATAGTCTTGACCTGAATTCCATTGAGAATGTCTGGGGTTTAATGAAGAGTACTCTGCAGGAAGAAGTGGTCCTTAAAGTGAGTTTCTTCCGGACACTCGCTGCTTCTGTGCCTAATTGACTTCGAGTAGTCAGAGCACGAGGGTTGGCAGACACAATACTGATTTGTGTTTGCTTATGATTTGTTTTATTTGTAGAGACTGACATTAAATCTCAAGGCATATTTTTATTTTCTTTCTTGCCTCATCCTCGAGTGAAAGGACAAAATTTCAGGGAATAAGTAAAAAAATACTCATAATTAATATGATACTATCCATGTATGGTAACATCCACATATCTCCTAGCTAAAAGGGATCAGTATAATTGGAAAGAAAAAACCCATCCGCTCACTAAGAAGTTTTGAACCTACGCCAGTGCCATATATGCCACACAGTCAGTTCAATCCAAAGCTTCCTTCCATCCAGCTAACACAGGGTTCCCTGACTCACTTTGTTTCTTTCTGATGTACTGTATTCCCATTTGTGTTTATTTGTGGAGGTAACAGTAAAGTCTCAGGCCATATTTTTACTTTCTTTCTTGTGTAGTTCTCGAGCCCAGAGTGAATGAGTCAAGAAACCACGTAATATGTCGTCATAATCTCTGACTACTGTAAAGGTTTTTGTGTAAACCCACCATTCTTGACAGTTATCAAGGGTGCACTCATTCATTTCTTGAGCAACTGTACAAACCATACAGAACGGGCGAGTTAGCTGTTCGTTTAGATTCACTTAGTTGTGAGCTTTTATTTGAGAGACAGTGGGTCAGAATTCCACTGTCGTTGACCCTGAATATCGTTTTCCATGGTTTCCCATTTTCAAACAAGGCAAATGCTTTCCCCCCTTTATGTTGCCAAAAACCTTCAATGTGATAGCGTGATGTTGAACCATTAGCAAGAAAAACTATAAGGAATTTAATAACCAACCTGATGTCTGAAGTATCCCCATTTACTTCAGTTAGCACCTGCTTACCAAGTTCTACCATGGAATCAACTGAAACAAAGAATTTACATAAAAATGCTGTGAATGACTATCAAAATAGTCTTACATAACATACGTCAATTCTGGATAGTAATTTATTACCATTAGGTTCTTCAGTCTGCTGAAACTAGTTTATGAATAAATAACATTTAGACAATACCTGAAAAAGGAAACATATAATAACAGATTATACCTGATAAAGAAATAGCTTAATTATAATAAATGTTTCCGAAGAACATTGAAATTTATCGAACATTTCCGTTGATAAATTATTCCAATGCCTTATTCCTAAACCTATAAATGAATATCTGCTGCAGTTCATCCTCTTAAATTCCAACTTTAACTTCATGGGTATTATGATCTTTCCTACTTTTAAAAGCTCCACACAAGTTTATTCATCTACTAATGTCATTCCACGCTATCTCTCTAATGACAGTGCGGAACATACTGCTTATGTCTCGAATATTATTACAATATATATTTTTTTAAGTCCACTTAAAAAAAAAAAAAATTGTAATAATATTCGAGACATACGTCATCTTCAATACGGAACCAAAATGAGAATAGTTACTTGTAACATACTGCTTAGTCGAGCAGCCCATCTTCATACTCCTAAGTCTTCCCAGCACAAAACCTGCAACATTTTTGTAACGCTACTCTTTTGTCAGAAAGCATCCAGAATAAATGTTGCTGCTTTTCTTCAGATCTTTCCCATTTCTCAAGTCAAGTAATCCTGGTGAAGGTCCCATACGCTGGAGCCTTAATCTAATTGGGGTCTTACCAGACCACTTATACACACTCTCTTTCACATTCTTACTACAACCCTTAAATACCCTCATAATCAGATCTGTATCCTTTCTTTACAACCTTGCTAATGTGATTACACTAATGAAGATCATTCCTTACATTAACTCGTAGGTACCTCCTCCAGTGATCCCCATGTGGTACTATTACCCCATCAAGACAGTAATTAAAGCAGAAAACTTTTCCTCTTAGTGAAACTTACAACCTGAATTTTCATCTTGTTTACCATCATACTACTGTCTTCAGCCCATTTCACAACATTGTAGCAGTTTTTTTTTTAAATTATATATATTTTTTTTTTGCACTCACAATTCTGTAACTTCACCAACTCACCAGAGTTAACATTTTTGTTATTGCCCCTCTGTTCTAGTTATCTATTAGTGTTAGTATCTAGGCTGGAATGGAAGCTTATCTATTTTCCGCTAATGAAAATGCACATTACATTTCCAACCTGAGCATTTCTGGATTACGAGTGCAATGTTCATTTGATGGTGTAGTGTCGTCCCCCCCCCCCCGGTATCACTGTAAAGGTAGTTAGCATGTTTTCCTAACTTCTACATTTCTTTTTGTTTTATTAGATTAAAAAACTAAATACAAATTAGCAAATTTATTAGTCAAACATAGTTTTGTTACACATGTAATATTACTGGGTTTCTAAATAAATATTTACAATTCCACCTAATAAACAATCTCTACTTCGCCACCCCCTAGTTTTCTCCAACAAAATAGGTCCTCCCTACTTCTGCCATTGTTAGTTATTTTACTACCCAAGTAACAATATTCATCTACTTACTTCAAGACTTCACAATTTCCTGTATCACCTGACTTCACTTGAATGCACTCCATTACTTTTGTTTTAGACTTTATTTTCATCTTGTACTCCTTCACCAAAGATTCTGTCCATAACATTCAGCAATTTCTCCAGATCTTCTGCACACTCAGATAAAGTAATAATATCGGTAAATCTCAGGGCTTTAATTTCCTATTCCTGGAACGTGATTCCCTTTCCAAATTCCTCTTTCACTTCCTTTACAGCCTGTTCTATATAAACACTGAAATCGAAGGGGAACAAAAGGCAGCCTTGCCTCACTCTTTTCTGGAATACTGCTTCGTTTTCAAAGCCCCCAATTCTTATCACTGCAAGACGGATTTTTATACAGAATGCAGATAATAATTCTTTCTTGGTATCCGATCGTGATCATCTTCAGAATCTCAAATAGCTTGGTCCAATCAACATTATGGAATGCCTTTTCTAGATCTACGAACGTCATGTATGTGGGCTTGTTCTTAATTCGGTCCTCTAAGATTAGACAAAGTTCAGGACTGTTTCACGTGTTCCTACATTTCTTCTGAAGCCAAACTGAACTTCTCCCAACTCAGATACAACTTGTTACAACTTGTTTTTCCATTGTTCTGTAAATAATATGTATTAAAATTTTGCAGGTGTGAGATATTAATACTAATGGTGCAGTAGTTTCCACACTTGTCAGCACCTGCTTTCTTAGGAATAGGTATCACAACATTCTGCCGAAGATCACATGGCACTTCTCCCATATCATACAACTTACACACTAAATGGAATAATCTCACCATTCTGGTTTCTCCAAAAGCAGTCCGTATAAATCATCAATTCCAAGTGACTTGTTTGTATTTAGGTATCTCAAAGATCTGTCAAATTCTGACTTCAAAATTGGGCCTGCAATTTCTTCAGCATCAACAGACTTATCTTATAATAGAACCATATCATCTAGGCCTACTACTTTGCCTTGATACAACTGTTAGATATATTCCTGTCATCTTTCAGCCAAGATTTCCTTTCTCCAAAGGCCACATTTCCTAGGACCAGACAACCTTTGACATCCTTGCAGTTCTCCTTCAGCCATTCTTCCTTAGCTAACTTGCACTTTCTACTTCATTCTTTAATCGCCTGTATTCTTTTCTGCCCACTTCATTCCTAGCATTCTTGTATTTTCATCATTCATCAATCAGGTTTAGTATCTCCTGAGTTATCCACTGATTCTTAGTTGATCTTTTCTTCCTTCCTAAAATTTCCTCAGCAGCCCTACTGACGTCATTTTTCATGACTATCCACTCTTCCTCTATTGTGTTTCCTTCAGCCTTTTCATTTAGTCCTTGTGCAACATGTTCCTTGAAACAATCCCTCACACTCTTTTCTTTCAACTTGTCTAGATCCCATCTCCTTGCATTCCTTCCTTTTTTCAATTTCTTCAATTTCAGATGGCATTTCATGACCTACAAGTTGCGGTCAGGGTCCACATCTGCTCCCAGGAAAGTCCTGCAATCCAACACCTAGTTTCTGAATCTCTGCCTAATCATAATGAAGTCTATTTGATACCATCCAGTGTCTCCAGGTCTAGTCCACATATACAGCCGTTGTTTGAGGTGTTTGAACCAAGTATAGTAAAACGTCGTTAAGACGTTTCTGCAGGGGTCAACAAAAATGAACGTGTTAAGCGAGAAAACTAACTACTGAATATATGAATAAAAACTAACCAACAGGGATATGGGAACACTATAGATACTATTTTTTCCGACATGAAGGCATTCTGCGTTGTGTATCCACGGGTACAGTGAGAACTGTATCTACCATTTCTCAAGATGTTAAGTATTAATTTTTTTTTTTGCAAGTTACTTTACGTTGTACCGACACAGATAGGTCTTATGGCGACAATGGGACAGGAAAGGCCTAGGAATGGGAAGGAAGCAGCTGTGGACTTAATTAAGGAACAGCCCCAGCATTTGCCTGGTGTGAAAATGGGAAACCACGGAAAACCATCTTCAGGGCTACAAACAGTGGGGTTCGAACCCACTCTCTCCCAGATGCAAGCTCACAGCCGCGCGCCCCTAACCACATGTCCAACTCGTCCGGTGGAAAGTATTAAAAGGTCAACAGAGACTGCAGCGGGTCATCTAGAAACCATTTCCACTTACATACTACAATCCCAGAAATGGACGATCAGTCGTTTTCATTGGTCAGCTTTGAAAGACGACCTTTCCACGTCGTGGGAGTGAATTTATCCTCTGCTGACTATTAAGATGCCAGATACCATACCACCTGGACTACGTTTACGAAATAAAAAACATACGCCTCAACCCAGGATCGAACCCTTGACCTCCTGCATGCTAACCCAAACTCTATCCACTGCACCAACTGTACAGCACGACTAATGTGTGCTGACATAGGTAGTTACCCTACATGTGGTTACAGTGTTGCCAGATTGCCACTCTTCAATGTCCTTTTTCTGCCGGATATACTCGCAGGATGAAGTTTTGTGAGAGACGTTTTATTGCTGGCATGTGAGGAGTTGTGCTGCGACGCCCGAGTGCGCGAATTTCGCTTCACCCTTTATAACAGAAAAAGAATTGGTTCTAACACTGTTCCTTGGGGTACTCCGATTTTTACTTGAGCACTTTTACTTAGAGTATCCTTGATGCGATAGGTATGTGTATATGTTCCTAATCCTGATACAGGGTACCGTATCACGTGACAAACATTCACCACACTTCACCGTACCACTGTTCGACTTGTTGGCTGAATGGTCAGTGTACCGGCCTTCGGTTCAGAGGGTCCCGGGTTCGATTCCCGGCCGGGTCGGGGATTTTAACCTTCATTGGTTAATTCCAACGGCCCGGGGGCTGGGTGTTTGTGCTGTCCCCAACGTCCCTGCAACTCCCGCACCACATATAACACTATCCTCCACCACAACAACACGCAGTTAGCTACGCATGGCAGATGCCGCCCACCCTCATCGGAGGGTCTGCCTTACAAGGGCTGCACTCGGCTAGAAATAGCCACATGAAATTAAATTAACCGTACCACTCAACACAAAATTCATTTCTAACTTCTGAATGGAATGCGGAATACAAGCACAAATAGACTCACTGTGTTATTCAGCAATCTTGTTGCTAACCGGGAAGCAAACTTGAACATTCCTGAGGCTAACAGCTTGCTCCCAGAATGTGCAACTTATCCTGTGAAGTTCAGGAATTTAAGGCCTTTTTCCATAATCACACAACTGTGGCGCCGGATCTTACCTGAGTTGGAAACCATGTTTGTTTCACAAGGGATGACAAATAACATTTTTAGGGCTAGGAAAAATGTGATCGTACTAAGCGGTAATAGCAAAAATTGGTGATGTGATAAGCGAGGTATTTTTATATAGATTTAATACAATGAGAATCGGGACTTCGAATTTACGATGTGGTAAGCAGGAAAACGTGTTAATGAGGAATGCACTAACGAGGTTTCACTGTATAAGCAAGGACTAAATTATGATCGGTGCAGAATTCAACCAGCCGATTCCTCTTTCATTCCTTTGTCCCCATCCGAATTCTCCTACACCATTACCTTCTCTTCCTTGACCTACCACTTCATTCCAGTCACCCATCACAATTAGATTCTTGTCAGCTTTTACATATTGTATTAAAACTTTCCTCTCTTCATCTGTTATTTTGATGGCTATAAACCTATAGACCTGCACTATTCTGGTAGGCAATGGCTTGGTGCCTATCTTGACTTAAACAATCCTTTCAGTATGCTGGTCATAGCAGCTTACCCGCTGTCCTATTTTTTAAAATTCATTATTAATCCAATTCCTGCATTTTTCCTGTCTGATTTTGTGTTGATAATTCTGTAGATGCCTGACCAAAAATCCAGCTCTTCCTGCCAATGTACTTCACTTATACCACTACATCTAATTTTAGCCTATCCATTACCCTTTTCAGATTCTCTAACCTACCCACAGTGATTCAAACTTCAAGCTCCAACTCTCAGAATGTTAGTATTCACCTTCCTGAAGATTGCCCCCCCTCGTGTAGTCCCCACCTGGAGATCCGAATGGGAGACTATTTTACCTTCAGAATATTTTACCTGGTGGGAAGCCATCAACAGTACATCATTCTTCACTCATACAGAGAGAGAGCTGCATGTCCTCAGGAGTTAGTTACAGCTGCAGTTTCCCACTGCTTTCAGATGCGCAGCAATAACAACACAGCTAAGCCATGTTAAGTATTAATGCAAGACCATATCACTCAATCATCTAGACTGCTGCCCTTGCAACTTCCGAAAACCTGCTACCCCCCTTTCGATGAACCATTAGTTAGTCTGGTCTCTCAATAGATACCCATCTGATATGATTGAACCTGCAGCTTGGCTATGTGCTTCACTGGGTCATACAAGTCTCCCCATCACAAAGGTGACATGGTTTGCATGGGAGAACAATTTTCATATCAGAGTAATTAATAGAGTGCAAATGTAGATACTGATGTTTTTAAAGGAACAAGTTAATTATTAAAAATGTAAGAGTAATCGACTGTCATGGGTATCAGGGCAGGAAGAAAGTGTGAGACAACTATAGAAAGAGGTAGGATTAATTGCTAGCTGAAGAAGTAATTTGTAATAGAGTGGTGCTGCTGACTGTTCTGCATTGTGGACCTGTTCTTTGGTGGCAAAGAGCAAGTCTTTATGTAGGGTTTTAAACCATTCTTCTCCATTGTTTTAACTGAAGTAAATTAATTTCTCCAACCTTGCTTTAAAAATTGTGATATATTTTTAAACGGATAGATGAGAGAATAACAACAATTAGAAGTGTCATGGTAACGGATCTATAAAATCTTGATCAATCGGATTTTTTATGCTCATTCTGAAAAACACCAACTTGCTCCCCTTCATTATAGACTGTAGTGCCTTTCAGCGTTCACTCTGTAAATCTTTGTGAATTTATTAAACGCCTCCACAATGCACTATTTGTAACTAGCTCTGTGGCCTTGTTTAGTTGCATACCCCTAATCTTTAAATCATTAGAAAATGAATCTAACCATCGTCATCTTGGTCTCCCTCTTCTCTTACCCTCCAAGATGAGTCCATTATTCTCCTATGTAAACTATCTTCCTCCATCTTACATGATCCCACCACCAAAGCCGGTTTATGCATACCGCTTCATTCACCAAGTTCAATTCCAACAGCTTTTTCCTCATTCAGAGTGCCCTGCTGCCACTGCTCCCACCTATTTGTACCAGCGATCTTACTCACTACCTTCAGATCTGTTACTTCCAACTTATGAATAAGATATCCTGAGTCCACTGCGATTTCACTCGCGAACATAAAAATCAATCTGATGTAAAGACAGTTTCGTCCAGGAGCTTACTTCTTTCTTACAGAATACTCTTGATCGCAACTGCGAGCTCACTGCAATAGTTTTGCTGGACCTCAATTCAATCTCACTTACTATACTAACATACTGGGAGAATACACATCCTAAATAGTTCTAATGATCTGTGTGTTCCAGTTTTGTATTCCCAATCAGACATTCAATTCTCTTAGGTTTCTTCCGTACTGACATCACTTTAGTCTTAGACAAGCTATTTTCATATCATAATCACTGCACATATTTTCAAGTTCCAAAAGTATTAGATTGCAGGCTTTAAGCACTATCTGCCATTACGACAAATTTGTCAACATAGGCCAAACTGCTTACTACATTTCCACCTAATTGAATCCCTCCCTGCAAATTTATACCTTTCAATAGATGAATCATGTACAGTACACTATGAACAAGAAATGTGAAAGATTACAGCCTTGTCCAACACCTGTAAGTACCTTGAACCGCAAACTTATTCTACCATGAAGTCTCACTGCAGCCCAACTGTCAAAATAAATGCTTCTGATTGCCTCTAATAATATATCCTTAATCCCACAATCCCTCAGTACAGCTAATTTCTTTTTCCCTGGTACTTTGTCGCATGCCTTCTCTAAATGTACTAAAATGGTTTGGGTCATATAGCTATAAGCTTGCGTTCGGGAGACAGTGAGTTCGAACCCTACAGTTGGCAGCCCTGAAGATGGTTTTCTGTAGTTTCCCATTTTCACACCAGGCAAATGCTGTACCTCAGTTAAGGCCACACTTGCTTTTCCTTCCCACTTCTAGTTCTTTCGTATCCCATAGTCACCGTAAGACCTATCTGTGTCAGTGCGACATAAAGCAGATTGTAAAGAAAGAGAACTAAACATAAACATAACAGTCTATTCCTCTCGGAACATTTTTCAATTATCTAACGCATATTGAAAATCTGATCTTGACAGCCCCCCCTTGTGCTCTGAAACCACAATGGTTTTCATCCAACTTACTCTCAACCATTAATTGCACACTCTCTTCCAAAATGCCAGTGAACAACATGCCTGGTATAATGATCAATGAAATTTCTTGATAGTTGCCTAGTTGTACTTCCTCTTTAAAAAATAATCACCACCACCACCGCGATAGTTGTTGCAATACTTCCTCTTCCTTTGCTTATGAATAGGTGCAATTACTGCTTTTTGCCAATCAGAAGGTACCTTAATAATATTCCATGCTAATATTATTACTCTGTGAAGCCTTTTCACGATATTTCACCATTTCAGGTCTAATTTCATCTATTCCTGCTGCATTGTGACAATGGAGCTTATTTACCATCCTTTCCACTTCCTTGAGTGTAATTTCACTAACATCATTGTCCTCCTCCCATCAGCTCAGTTGTTCATAACATCAACAGAGAGTTCCTTTCACATTGTGAAGATCTTTTAAATATTGCTCCCACCTGTCCAGTATTTATTTTGTTTATTGTATGGCTTTTAGTGCCGGAGTATTCAAGCAACACGTTTAGCTCGCCTGGTGCATGTCTACTTCACGGCCATGGGCGACCTGCATAGCTGTATATGGGATGATAATGAGACAGAGAGAGGATGAAACCTGGTGTCGGCACATAGCCTACTCCTGTTGCGCTACACCAATAGGCTGCTCAAGACTTAATGTCGCCACAAGACAGATAAATCACCATCAACAGGATCATATGCTCTCACTCCATATGAACACTGCAGAAAAATTTGGAAATGAATCCAGGCTTCCCAGCATGCAAATCTAGTGTTTAGACATTGTTTATCACCACCTCTCCTACCTGCTAGACATTTTTCTGATGGCGACATTTTTTTCCCCACCAATGGGACTCAAACCGGCTAACCAAAGTGTGAGACATATAGACTTAAAGCCTTAAACATCATGGCCACAAGGCAATGATTCTCTGGGATCAACTATGAGTTCACCTGATTTACCCCAAAACACTACTTATTTCCTTTTTCCCTCCCTTTCTAAGATTCTATATAACCGTCCAGTATGGTTTCACTGCTGCTCGACCAAGCCTTCGCAGATTATCACCAAAATATTCCCAAGACTTTCTTTTTGGATTCGACAATTAATTCTTTTGCTCTGTTTCTATCATCTATGTACAATTCCCTGTCTGTATCACTTCATGTTTGGAGCTATTTCTGGTAGGCCTTCTTCCTACGTTTACAAGCTGCCCTCACTTAATCACTCCACCAAGATGTTTGCTTTTTCCCCATCATTACACACAGCTCTTCCTATATATTCCCTTGCTGTTTCTACTAAAGCATCCCTGCATGCAACTCGTTCTTTATCTAAATCCTGAACCTGCTTACTGTCTATTGTTTGCAACTTTTCACTCATCATATCCATGTACTTCTGTTTCATTTCCTCATCCTGGAGATTCTCTACCCCTTTTCAAATCAAATCAAATCAAAATCTCTTTATTTGCAAATGAGGTGTCTACCTCGGTGGCAAATGGTACACTAAAATACATTATTGTCAAGCACTAAATTTTAAATTAACAGGAGACGAAGAAAATTTTCCTAGAATACAATATTATACAATTTACGCTAATATTTTTTTCTATTAAACACACACATCATCCTTAATAAATTTATATTGCTTACAAAATTCTACTTATAATATCTTACAAACATAGTCAACTCATATACAGTACGGTATGTGAAATTACTTCTAATAATACTATACAACTGGTATAAGATTAAAATTAACATTGAATTTATTTACATATTTATATTTTACCCATTTTGGAACCTAAGTAGCATAACGACCTGCTGCGTCTTAACCAGAGCCCCTTTTGCCACCACTTTTCAGAGTTCCTGAAGGGCCTTCACAGCTACCGTAGCGGACCCAGGGCCCTCGAAGTCCCCACTGTACTTCACCCCTACAGGCAGTCCCCTACTTGGGCTGTCCAAACTCCTTAGACCAGGGGATGGAATTAATTTAATCACACACATTTATTATTTACAATATCCTGCACTGGTCGAATGCCCTCTAACATTTAATTTATTATCTCTGTTGTTGTTTATTCTCTTCTTGAATAGCTGTACAGATTTTGGAAAAGGATCAAACACTACCCCTGGTAAACTGTTCCACTCCTTCACGCCCTTCCCAATGAAAGAAAATTTACCCCAATCGCTTCTGCTAAAATTCCTTCTAATTTTGTACTTGTGGTCAGTTCTACCAATATAATTATTTTCCAACCGAAGCCTCTCACGGATATCTCCCCATGCTTCTTCTCCTGTATAGGCTCTATATAATCCTATAAGTCTAGTTTTCTCTCTTCTCTTACTTAAAGTTTCCCACCCAAGTTCCTTTAACATTTCTGATACACTACTCTTTCTCCTGAAATCCCCTGTTACAAACCTTGCTGCTTTCCTCTGCACACCATCTAGTTCTTTTATTAGGTATTCTTGGTGAGGATCCCAAACACTGTTTGCATATTCCAATAATGGACGAACCATACTTAAGTAACTTTTTTCTTTTAATTCTTTGTTGCATCCTTTAAGTAGTCTCATTATGACATGTAACGATCTGTATGCTTTCCCAACAATGTCATCAACATGACCCTTCCAGTGCAAATTACTTTCAAATCTCACACCTAAGTATTTGCACTTGCCATCTTTTGGGATAACTACCTCATCCAAAGTATATTCAAATTCAGTTTTAAAGCTCCTGTTTGTAAATGTTGTAACAGTTGATTTGCCTCCATTAACCTTCATATTATTTTCTTCAACCCATTCTTGGATACTGTCAAGGTCCCTTTGTAATTCTGAACAATCCTCAATGTTATTTATTTCCCTATAAACAATTATGTCATCTGCATACAATCTTATTTTCGATGTTATATTGTTCCCTAAATCATTTGCGTATATTAAGAAAAGTAACGGACCGATTATACTACCCTGTGCAATTCCCTTCCAGACTTTCTCTTCCTGTGATATATTATTTCCTACTTTGACTTTCTGAACCCTTGAATTTAAAAATGTTCTTATCCAACGTATAACCCTTACATCCAATCCTATTCCCTCCAATTTCTTTAATAATATTCCATGTTCCACTCTATCAAAGGCTTTGGAAAGATCTATGGCTATGCAATCTAACTGGCCTCCTGAATCTAACTGATCTGATATGTCCTGCTGAAATCCCACCAGTTGTGCCTCGCAAGAAAATTTCTTTCTAAATCCATACTGGCTCCTCATGAACCAATTTTTATCATCACATATCCCTCTGATGTACTTTGCTATTAAACTCTCCAGTATTTTACAAACTATACTGGTCAGGCTGATTGGTCTGTAGTTCTCTGGTTTCCTTTTATCACCCTTTCCTTTATAAATTGGTATTATTATAGATTCCTTCCATTCCTTTGGTATCACACTATTATTTATGACATAGTCAAAGAGAAATGTTAAATAAGGCACTATAAACCACCCCATTGTCTTTAATACCTCCCCAGTAATTTTATCACTTCCTGCTGCTTTTCCTTGCTGAAGCAGTTGGATTTCTCTGAAAATATCTTCATTTGTGAATGAGAAGCTTCTTGTTTCCCTCTGTGTCTCTCCCTCTCTATCTTCTGTTACGGTTTCCAAGTCCTGACAATCTTCTACTGAATCTCGGAATTCCCTACTAAAGAGGTTTGCTTTCTCAGTATCTGTTAAATAGTGTTCACCCCCCTCTCCCACCATTGTAGGAATTTGGATTCCTTTTCCTTTTTGATTCCTAATATAGGAATACAGCTTTTTCCATTTCCCTTTGTGGTCATTACCCTCTTGAAGAATGCCATTCATATAATTCTCTTTTGCTTCCTTTTTCACTCTATTCAGTTCCCTCATTAGCTGTTTTCTACTTTCTCTACTCTCCCTACCTTCTTTGATTTTCCTGTTTACTATTCTACATTTTCTTTTTAATTTTCTTATTTCCCTTGTGTAATAAACAGGGTCTGAGGTCATTTTACCCTTCTTAACAGGTACAAATCTCTTCTCTCCTTCCCAAATGATTCCTTTAAATTTAGCCCAAAGTGTATCCACATTATTCCCTTCACTTATCCAACAACTGAATTGTGATTTAAGGTAAGTCCCAAATTCATCAACTTTAGTTTTTCTGTATAATTTCTTGTCTTTTGTGAACCTCTTATTAAGCATTTTTGCTACAAGTCCTACATCCATTATTACAGCCTTATGGTCACCTATTCCTTCAATTACCTCAGTTTTATCAACAATTTCCCATGGTTTAACCAAGAATACATCTAGCAGGTTATTGAGACGAGTTGGTTCTTGTACTACTTGTGTAAATCCTCCCTCCCAAATTAACTTATTTGCCAGTTTCTGTTCATGGGCTTCACTTGCAGCTCCATTCCATTCAACTTCAGGCAAGTTTAGATCTCCCCCAATTATTACCGTATCATTATTGTTTTTATGAGTATAATCTATTATTTTCTCAAATATTTCCATGTCTCTTTCCTCTCTTCCAGGCCTATATGTTCCTATAATTCCCACCTCCTTCATATTATCACAAACTAATTTTATCCCTATTTCATCCCTTTCATCAGTAAACCATTCATGCGAACAATAAGTTTCCTTCACCAGAATAAATACCCCTCCTCCCTTTTTATCTCCTCGGTCTCTACGATAGACTGTATACCCTTCTGGAAATACTTCTGTATTACCCACCCCTTCTCTCAACCACGATTCCACTCCTATCACCACATCCGTCTCATAAGATTCCATCAATGTACCGCATTTTAATTGTTTATTTACTACACTCTGACAGTTTACCAAGAGCAATCTCAGACCTCCTTCCTCCCTAAAACTTGACTGTTGCAATTGGGTAACGTTTGACTCATGAGTTGAGAACTTCCCTGGAACCCAGATCCTTGTACATAGATCTTGATTTAAGGGTCTGGGTTTTCTGGCAAGTTTCCCTGTATGTGCCAGTTTAGTGGTATGGGTTTTCTTAAGTACAGATTAGTTTGCAAATCTCTGTTGATAATTGTAGCAATTTGTCTACAGAGAGTTGCTTTTCCATTACCATTTAGATGTAACCCATGTCTAGTGAACATTTGCCTGCCAAGACGTAAAGTATCTACTACATAGACATTTCTAAAACTCTTACTTAATCTCTTGATTCTTATATTTACATCATGTACAGCTTTGTTCACACATGAGTCCTCTAAAAGGTCATACCTGGGTGGCACATTTACTACAATTACTTTTGAATCAGGTAGTTTGGAAATCTTACCTCTGAGAGTCGTAATTAATTAATTAATTCCTCACCTTCATTTGCAGCAATGTCATTTGTACCACTCACAATCACCACATAATTGTCCTTCTCTAACACAGGATCACAACTTGAAAGGACGTCTTCAGTTTTGGCACCTGGTTTTATTAGTCCTAAAACCTCAGTCTCTGGATTCTGCAGCTCATCCTTGATGCCTTCTGCCATACCCGCCCTTGACTGTCTGCGTAGAGATGAATCTTTGGCGATCTTGACTTTCGGTTGGTTTTCTTCTTCTGTAGCTTACCTCCACTGGATTTAAAATTATTTGGAAAACTTGGTGTGTCTTCTTCTGGAACTTGCTGCAATAACTGAAATCTATTTTGGCACTGCAAAGAGCTTTTTCCCGGTTTTAAGTTGTACGTAGTTTCTCCCATATGTTTAACATTAGGCCTAAAATGGCCACGCGTCACTTCCGTCCACGGCGATCTTTCTTCTCCAATGTCTTCTTTATCTTCCAGTTTCTTTATTCTGTCCTTTAAGCTTTCATTTTCATGTTTCAGAGCGCATAAGTCCTCTTGTAGCACTCCTAAAATCTTAATTATAGTTTCGTAAGTCTCTCTTTCTTGTTGTTCTGCTTCACTCTCAGTTTGTTTACACTCGGGACACAGCCACTCACTTTCTTCAATATCAGTCCTATTTACAATATTTGCACAACGAAAATGGTACCATTCATCACACTTACGACACAGAATCCCATTTTTAACTACTCTTCTGCATTTGCCACATTTTTCACTGCATCTTACACCATTATCTACTATGGATATTACAGACTCACACACAGTAGTCGCCATCTTGAATCTTTTTTCATCTGCAGACAGGTTTCACTTTCTCTACTGTAGGCCTAGAGATACTTAATTCACTACAGAGCAGACAGTGGTCTGTATCACTGAAAAATCTCTGGAATACCCGCATATTCCATTTCGTTTTGAAAAGTCAGCTTTTATGTTGACTAGATGAACAACATTTGCACTGCACCTCAAAAGTACGAGAAGTCTGAAGAGCAGACTAACACAAAGACAAGCAGTGTACATAACCATAAAAATACTCCACAAAGAATGTGACTTGCAGCCTTCCTTAGAATATAATTGAGTTCAATAGAATAAAATTTTGGCTGTGAGTAAAACGAAGTTCATTTTCTACCCAGGTACTCATTACTTCTCATAAGAATACTTATGGGAAGTATGAATCAAAATGAAGATCACTATTCGAAGGTTGCCTTAGAAGCTTAGTCAAAAATTAAATCAGATGGTAATACTATTGTGCTCCAGCTAGTGGCAGGTGCAGCTGCTCTCACTGTTGACAATATGTCAACAGCCTGCAGTGATGAGTGTGTGAGACAGAAATGGTAACAACTCAGTACATCATATAGGGAGCTGACATGTAAACTAGTACCACCACCCTGCACTCACTGGCTAGGTTGCTCTACATTCTCCATAGAGCATTTTTATCACTGATCTAGCATTTTGGCATCCGAGTTATGAATACCAAACAATATTCAAAACTAACTGCTGATTCACAGCATTCTTTCTAAAGCTTGAGTTTTAACCTTTCCAGTCTCATTGTGAATTTCCAGCTAGTTCCTCAGTTTTCTTCCAATTCAAATTCTTTGCCCATTTCCAGTTTCCCAGGTGGAAGATGTCCTAATATGTGACGAATAAAATAACAAAGTATTATAATTTCTGTCATTTTCTATGCCAGGAAACTAAGAAATGAAAAGTCAAGATACAAAGCTTTATTATTAATAATCAACTTACATCAGAGTAGCCTTAAAGAAATTTTGTAATCTGAAGCCATCTCTTACAACAAATTTTCATAAACTCTACAAATATTTTTGATGAAATGTCTCCAACAAAAATGTGGGAGAGGAAATGTGAAGAACTACTGCTTAGAAAAATTTGTAAAAACAAAACTGTGTTGTCTATCCAGTACTGGAAAGATCTGATTGAACAATACATTATAATCTTTTTGGAATAAATGCCTAACTGATATAGTAATAACCTAACCTACGAGAAATGAAGTCACTTGGAGAATGAGTCAGGTTATGATGATTTTAACTTACTAGTACTAAAAGGATATGATCATCTTTCAGTTCAAGAAATGTCCAGCTCCATGGCTAAATGGTTAGCATGCTGGCCTTTGGTCCAGAGGGTACAGGGTCAGATTCCCGACCAGGTCAGGGATTTTAACCTTCATTTGGTTAACTCTGATGGCTTGGGGGCTGGGTGTGTGTGACTCCTTCAGCATTACAATTCATCACAGGTAGGGTCCCATTCTCATAGACGCGCAGGTCACCAATACGGTAGTCAGTTCGAAAGAACTGCACCAGGCCTCATCGGAGGCCACACGCCATTATTATAATTCAAGAAATGAAAAAAATTAAAGCACAATTAATTAAAAATGAAACAAATGCAAAATTATAATTCAATTCTTCAAATTCCAAAATCTTCCTTACAAATGAATGAAGAAACATTTGAAATTTTCCTTTGTATTACATATTCTTCTTTTTTAACCTTTCTTCCCAATTTCTTGGGGTCGACACTGAATTATATACGTCCTTGTTTGAGTTATCAGTCCATAGACTTATTTGATGCAGCTCTCCATCCAACCTAATCCTGTGCTAAACTTTTCATTTTTATGTAACTACTACATCCTACATCTAATCTAGTCTGTTCAGGAGTAAAAACAGCTTCTAATTCACAAGTCCAGAAAGAGAGGCTTTAGCCAGTTTGTTGAACCATTGTATTTGGGTACAGATTGGGGGAATCACTATTGTAAGCTGTTATTTTTGCCAAATGAATCTGTTTGTCATATTCATAACTTGGTCTACCCCTGATGTTTTTACCACCTACACTCCCCTTAAATCCAACAGAACAAGTCCTGGGTGTCTTAAGATGTGTCCTATCATTCTCTCTCTTCTTCTGGTCGAATTTTGCCAAAAGGTTCTCCTCTCACTAATTCGATTCAGTACCTTTTCATTCATAATTCGATCTATCCATCTCACTTTCAGCATTCTTCTGTAACACCACATCTCAAAAGCTTCTACTCTATTTCTTTCTAAGTTAGTTATCATCCATGTTTCACTTCCATACAATGCCACGCTCCAGACAGTTCTTCAAAAATGTCTTTCTAATTCCTATATCATTGTTCAAAGTGAGCAAAATCCTTTTCTTAAGAAAGGCCTTCCTTGCTTGTGTTGGTCTTACATTTTCTATCCTCCTTACTTATGCCATCATTAGTTATTTTACTACCCAAGTAACAAAATTCACCTACTCCCTTTAAGACTCCATTTTCTAATCTAATATTTCCTGCATCACCTGACTTTGACTGCAGTCCATTACTTTTGTTTTAAATTTGTTTATTTTCATCTTGTACTCCTTTTTCAAGACTGTCCGTATCAACCAGCAATTTCCCCAGATATTCAGAAGACTCAGATTAAATAACAATATCACTGGCAAATCTCAGGGTTTTGATTTCCTTTTCTAAATCCCTCTTTGATTTCCTTTACCATCTGCTCTACATATAAACAATGAAAAGGAGAGGGGTAAATTGCAGCCTTGCCTCACTCTTTTCTGGATTGCTGCTTCTGTTCCATTGCCTTTGATTCTTATCACTGCAGACCAATTTTTAAAGAGATAGTCGATAATTTTTCTTTCTCAATATCTGATCCCGATCACCTTTAAAATCTCAAATAACTTGGTCCAATCAACATTATCGAATGCCTTTTCTAGACCTATGAATGCCATGTAGCCATGTACATGGGCTTGTTTTCCTTAATTCGATCTTCCAAGATCAGATGTAAAGTCAGGATTGCTTTACATGTTTGTACGTTTCCTCTGAAGCCAACGTGATCTCCCAACTCAGCTTCAACTCATATTTCCATTCTCCTGTAAATAACACGAGTTAAAATTCTGCAAAGGTGAAATACTAAACCAACGGTGCAGTAATTTTCACACTTGTCAGCACCTGCTTTCTTGGGAATAGGTAAAACAACATTCTGTCTAAAATTGGAAGGCACTTCTCCTTTGTCATAAATATAGCTATACTGGTTTATCCTAAGGCAGTCGGTAATTCTGAGGGCGTATCATCAATTCTAGGTGCCTCGCTCCTATTTATATCTTTCAAAGCTCTGTCGAATTCTGACCTCAAAATTGGTCTTCCATTTCATCAGCATCAACAGCCTCTTCTTGTTCCAGAACCTTACCGTCTAATTCTTTGCTTTGATACAGTTGTATAACCATTTATAGTTTCATGGTCACTTAGATAACCATCTGCTTATAAGATCATATTTTCACTTCACTTAATTTGCAGTGAAAGTGACCCTATGTACCTGAAGAAGTTCCTTGGAAGGAACAGTGGTTATTCACATGGCCACATCACACTGTAGCAGTCAGCAGTTATAAATTCATTGCATTTTTGTTCTTAAGTGTTTGTATAAATGACCACTGTCACATTGCAACCTGACCCTGTGTACAAGAGGATGGTTTCAATCATTTTTTTTTTCATTAGTAAGGCTTTGTTTTCTACTTTTACTGACAAGATACTTCATTAAAGTATCTTTTGAATAATTCTGGAGTGACATATCTGATGAGTAGTGACCTAGGACTCTGCAAATTGCATATGAACTGAGGTTAAGTATAGTTTCATAATGTACGTATGTAGAAATTATGATGATGATGCTTGTTGTTTTAAGGGGCCTAACATCGCAGGTCATCGTACCCCTTGAGAGAAATGGCCTATGAGGAAGTTATATGCATTCTTGATGCTATATCAGAAGATCAGGAAGAGGGTTCTGATATTGGTGATGATTCTGATGCAGATGATAGCACCATACTGCCAAAAATTCATCAATGAATTGTTCCATAAGAAGTGCAGGAGTAAGCGAAACTCTATGCTATGCAACGACTGCAAAAACTGGAGACTCCTTTCCATTTCAAAAATTGATGATAGTTATTATGAGTGCGCTGTTGACATTAGTGGTTTTATTTGGGGATAGGATAAGTAAATTTGTCAGTGATTTGCAGTTTCAAATACGAAGGTCAATCAAATATATACAGGACTTTTTTTATGAACATCAACAGTTGGTAGGACTGGCCCCGCAATTCTGCTATACTTAGGCAGGATTGTTACGAGTGGGGAGAGCGTGCTGTTGGATATTTCCCGCTGCTACCGCCCCTTTCAATAAACCACTTGTTAGTCTAGTCTCTCGATAGATAGGCTATCTACTTCATAGGGATGTGTAAGCCTCCCCACAACAGCAAGGTCACATGGTTCACAGGGGATGGCATTATATATCTATATATATTTATCATACAATATCTTTTGATAAAGTACAAATATAAACATGATGTTCCACTTACCAACAGATTTGTTTTCTGCAGTTAATTCTTTGGCATTTTTGATATGCTGTCTTGTAATAACCAGTAAGTGATGGGTGCTTAATGGTTTAATGTCTGGAATGACAATATAATTCTCATCCTGTAACAGGGAAAAAAACAAAAAGATTTAATTACCAGCATAAGCATCAGCAGTAGAGACAAAACTGGCATGTCTCTGCACTGAGTAAAACAAATTAAAACACTGGGCTCTTGTAACCAAGTATTTCCAAATTCAATGGGGTTTTTTTACTAATAATTGAAACAGACAGTTTGAGAATGATATGCTGTTTAATATTTTATAGTGTAATTAGTGGAGACTCTGAAATACTTTTCTAGAAGAAGGATTAATTCTAGTATTACCTAGTTGTTCTAGATCGTTTATGAAAGGATGTTATTAGTTTTATGTACCACTAACAAATTTTACAGTTTTCAGAAATGCCAAGGTGAGCATCTGTTGTCTTGTCAACACCTACACAAATACAGGAATCTCCTATGTCCTCCTTAATAGCAGCAAGTGCTTTCTGATACTCTATATCCAAATTTGTCTTCCTGAGTGTGGACTTGGATGAGATGGATTTCTGGCAGTACTTTTCCAGAAATCTACAGAAGACCTGATTTTGCACAGTGTTTCATTCCATTTGGAACATCTTCAGCTGTATTACAATGCTTACGTGAAATTACAAAGTATTTATCTTCTTAAAAACATCTTAATAAGTAGGCCTACCTTGTTTTACTTAAAATCTGCGTGAATTTAAAAAATTGAAATAAATTAAAATCAATGTGGATGGTTGAATGGGGTGGTGAAATGGGAGAGAAAATGGATTTGCTTATTTTAGCCTATTTTAAAACTATGTCTATTCATTTGAACAGATTTTATTTAAAAAAAACTAGCAGTTTCCTGCTGGCTCCACCCGCAATGTACAAAGTATGGTGTTCGTTACTATCCTCACAGATGTATTTGCAGTTTCGAGTTAATGAAATAAAACACATGATCTGCTGTGGTAACAGAATGTAATATTATGTCAACAAAACACTCGAAAATGCATCACACAAAGAAATTGAATTAAACGTTCCTTGGAACAACAATACGCGCCAAACTGTTAAAAAGTCCTTCAAAGATCTTTGTCATGGAGACAAATGTACTCATAACTTTTCTCAGAATCTACCAATTTAAGTAGGTATTACCTAAAAGGAATGTGCTTGATCAACTGAGTGTTTTTAGACCAAAACGAACCGTGTACCTCAATTAGAACGACATATGATTGCTTCAATGAGAAAAAATGTTGAAGGAATGAGACGTCAAATTGAATGTGCACTCATAACTTTCCTCAAAATCAACCAATTTGAATAGTTAAGAGCTGAAATGAAAGAGCTTGATCCACTGAGTGTTCTTAGGTCAAAAACTCCGTACCTCAATTAGAGCAAAAGATATGATTGCTTCAAAGAGACAAAAATTGAAAAAATCAAATAATTTGAGGATGGCGGAAGTTAAGTGATTTATAGTACCTGATGACAAATCTGTGTATGAATACCTTTCAGTTAAAAAAAGAATGAAGGAAATCGACCGGATAGAATGACCGTTTTACAGTTTTCAGAAAATTATTAAAAGAGCTTCCCTGAAATCTTGTTGACAAAATCTACTGTGTCCTTGGAGGAGCGACAGCTGATGCAGCCTTCCGTCTTTAGTTTTCATCAATTTTTTTAATATATAGATTGTTTCCAGCACTTTTTTCACTATGATATATGCTATTCTGCTTGTCTACTAATAAAAAAATTTTGAAAAATAATTTTCCTTTGTCACTGTTCTATATTTTAGGATGTTCTCTTCATTTGCTCCTTCCAAGGTGAATGTTGTTTGTTTTAATTTTATAAAAGTGTCTCTTGAATTCAATTAATTCAGGGTCCCTGAAGCTGATTGCTGTCATACTATTATTAAAAGAGCTTCCCCGAAATCTTGTTGACAAAATCTACTGTGTCCTTGGAGGAGCGACAGCTGATGCAGCCTTCCGTCTTGTGAAGTAATGATGTTTGTGTTCACACACTCAAGACGGAGAAGTAATGATGTGTGTGTTTTCACACACACGAGACAGAAGGCTGCATCAGCTGTCGCTCCTGCAAGGACACAGTAGACTATGTCAATAAGATTTCGGGGAAGCTCTTTTAATAATAATATGACAGCAATCAGCTTCAGGGATCCTTAAAAATAATTGAATTCAAGAGACACCTTTATAAAATGAATACAAACAACATTCACCTTGGAAGGAGCGAATGAAGAGAACATCCTTGTAAAATATAGAACAGTGACACAGGAAAATTATTTTTCAAAACTTATTAGTAGACCTGCAGAATATCATAGGGCCTATATCATAGTGAAAAAAGTGCTGGAAACAAAAACATTTTTTATAACATCTGTTCAAATGAATAGACAGAGTTTTAAATAGGCTTAAATAAGTAAATCCATTTTCCCTCCCATTTCACCACCCCATTCAACTATCTACATTAATTTTATTTTCAATTTTTTAAATTCACGCAGATTTTAAGTAAAACAAGGTAGGCCTACTTATTAAGATGTTCTTAAAAAGATAAATACTTTGTAATTTCACTTAAGCGTTGTAATACAGCTGAATATGTTCCAAGTGTACATGTATATGATTGATCAATTTGCTTAATGCAAATATAAATATCAAAAAGGTGGAAATTTACTGTTATTGATTCATTGTACATACCACTTAGTTGAGCAGCTCGTTTCCTTGGATTGTAAATAAAGATTACAGATCTCTTCATATGGTTATGAGGGTGTTTAAGGATTGTAGTAAGGATATAAAGGAGAGGGCATATAAGTCTTTGGTAAGACCACAATTAGAGTACAGCTCCAGCATATGGGACCCTCACCAGGATTACTTTCTGAGAACTGGAAAAAGTCCAAGGAAAGCAGCATGATTTGTGCTGGGAGATTTCCAACAACAGAGTAGTGTTACAAAAATGTTGCAAACCTTGGGCTGAGAAGGCTTGGGAGAAAGGATACGAGCTGCTCGAGTAAGTGGTACGTTCTGAGCTGTCAATGGAGAGATGGCATGGGAATGACAGTAGTAGATGAGTAAGTTTTGAGTGGTATTTTTAAAAGTAGGAAAGATCACAATACAAAGTTGGAATTCAAGAGGACAAATTGGGTAAACAATTTTTTATACGGAGTGAGTATGGGATTGGAATAACTTGCCTTGGGAGATGTTCAATAAATTTCCAAATTCTTTGAAATTATTCCAGAAAAAAAAATAGGTAAACAACTGATATGGAATCTGGCACCTGGGCAACTGCCGTAAGTCCAGATCGGTAGTAATTCTTTGAGCAGCAGTTGCTTGGTATGTCATGGCCTTTCAGGTCTGTTGTGCCATAGGGGTTTGGTTCAGTGAATAACAGTGTAGCTCCATTTAAAAGAACCAAGTCCAGTCAACTCATCAATAGACCTGGGATTTTAGGCTCTAAAGAAAATTAAGTTTAAGGCACCTAAAATATGCTTTTAAAACAATTAAAATATGCTTTAAAAATGTGTAAATAGACAGAAAATAGACTTGAAAATATTACAATATACACTTAAACTTCTAAAAAAATTGGTATACCTATTCTTAACAGAAATAACTTCAAAATTAAGACAGAATTAAAAAGAAATTTATCAAAATGAGTTACGGATTATATGAAAATTCAATATCATTACTGAACTAATACCTTAATACTAAAATCACTGAACCATTTACAGCACTGTAGGTATTCCATAACAGTGTAAACACGAACAGAGCATGTGTTTATTTGTGAGGAACAATCCTACAGCACTTTCATTCGTAGTTTGATTTACAGTACATAACAATAATCTTCTCCAAATTCTCTACAGTCAGGCTGTGTTTTATGTCTGTTAAAATCATTCTGAAAGCAGAAAGAGAGTGCTCCACACTCACAGATGTTAGAGGGGCATAGGAAAATACACCTACATTTTTCAGTTCAATTTCACTAGGCAAGTCTACTTTTTCCCTGTCCATTACCTGATGTACCATTCGGCTCCATGGCTAAATGGTTAGCGTGCTGGCCTTTGGTCGCAGGGGTCCTGGGTTTGATTACTGGCAGGTTCAGGAATTTTTTTTTCTATTGGCTTTACATCGCACCAACACAGATAGGTCTTATGGCGATGATGGGACAGGAAAGGGTTACGACTGGGAAGGAAGTGGCCGTGGCCTTAATTAAGGTACAGCCCCAGCATTTGCCTGGTGTGAAAATGGGAAATCACGGAAAACCACCTTCAGGGCTGCCGACAGTGGGGTTCAAACCCACTATCTCCGAAATACTGGATACTGGCCGCACTCAAGCGACTGCAGCAATCGAGCTTGGTATCGGGAATTTTCACCAACATTGGTTAATTCCTCTGTCATGGGGGTTGGGTGTGTGTGTGTGTGTGTGTCATCTTCACCATCATCCTTATCACGACACGCAGGTCGCCTACAGGCGTCAAATCAAAATACCTGCACCTGGTGAGCTGAACTTGTCCTCGGACACTCCCGGCACTAAAAGCCATACGTCATTTCACTTACCTGATATATTATTCTCAGTTTCCTCAAGTACAGAAAATTGCTGTCCAAGACTATTTCCTTTTTCCTCTATTTATGTAATGGTGTCTGTAAGAAATGAAAAATTTGCCTGAATATACACAATGTGTCTCTGAACACTGGAATAATCCTTTAGCAGTTCTTTGACAGACAACTCACATGCAGAGTTGTCCATTAAAGGCTATGCTGTGGAGTCAATGGTAGTCTTCTGAGCGGACGCCGGGAGTGCAGGCCTCTGTCTATCACAGTCATGACTTCCTCAATATGTCTTGCATAATACAGGGTAGCTTCCATCCAGGAACCCCAACGGGTGGTGATTGGCTGTGGTGGAAGGGAATTTCTCTCGAAAGATGGCTATTCTGAATGGAACGTTACAGAACACTTTCTTCATTGTTGAAATGAACGTATTACAGCAGGAAACTTGACTTTAACTGTTTCTGCAAGTCTATGCAAGGCAGGGGCCATGCAAGTAAAATCAATTGAAGGGTAAAACGTCTTGAGGAGAGGTGCACTAGCAATCATGTAGGTAGCAGCTACAGGGACAAGGCAAAAGAATTTAGAATCAACACTCCTAGAATACAACATCTGCAACCCCTTGATAATGAAGTAAGCAGTGCTTTGACTATTGACTTTCTCAAGCTGCTTAGAGCAAAGAAGGTGAGCAGAAGATGTCAGGGTTCCAGTTTTCCTACTATAAGATTAGCAATGTACACTCATGCACAGAAATGGTGTGCTGACAAACAATCAACACTGCTTCACTCCAGTACTGAAAAGGAGGGGAGGGTGTGAAGGGGTAGTGATGGAGGCCACTCCATTACAGGAAAGGAGGGGAAGGGAGTAAACGGTTAGTGCTGAAGACACACTGTGTATTGCTATACAGCCACCAGTGCCCATTTCAATCACTACAAAGTCTTGTTGTGGGCTGTCTACCTGCAGCAATGCATTAAGCAAGAAGGTGGGGGGGCCGCCATGCATTGTTTATATAGGGATACCATTTCTGTGCATGCGTGTATCTACCCACAGTCGGTGGTTTCGTCCACACACAACCATATGCAAGACTCGCCAATATCCTCGCTGATTAAAAATATGACCTCATCGTAACAAATATCTGACGTAGATAGTCTTTAATGTAGATGCTGATGGTATATGCTGCTTGGTGTATTTCTGTGAAAAAAAATCTCTGGAAACCAGATTATTCTACAGCATTCCACGGGATATTTACTGCAACGAGGGCTCTACACATATCGGCACAGAAACCATTACAGGTTGTGGGAGATACAGTGTGTGTGAACAGAGTCTCTCTGTTACCTTTCATGGCTGCTTTCGCTTTGTGACTGGCACTATCTGCATACTGCTGAGAGTGGTATTTTTTCTTCTCTTGTGAAATCTAAAACACAATAAAGTAATGAAAATTAGAGAATAAGATGAGGAATAGCTATTGAATAAAATTTGTAATTTTGGACTATTTCATTTAAGCCACTCCCACTCTAAAGTTAATGTAGAACAAGAACACTACAGGCCTTGAAGGTTCCTGGCATTCAATAATGGCTGCTGCCCAGCTTATGGCCTGCAGGTATTGGGTGGTCGTGTGACCAGCACGACACATCCCTCAACCGTACTGCCTTGCCTCTATGACCGCTGCTCACTGGAGCGTCTCAATTGTCCTCATGAAGCTGGTTCAATGCCGTTCCAGACCTCATTGCTTTCTAAATTACTGCCGGTACTGAGAATTGAACCCAGACCATCTGGACAAGGTCTCTAAAATTAACTAGAGGAAACAGTATCAAAAGCTTAGTTTTAGATTAATATGACATTTAGGAAATATCGGCATAGCTGTTTATTGCAGTACTGGCAGAAAATAATTTTGCCATCAAAAGTTTTTTTTAAAGAATTTGTTTTACGCCGAACCGGCACAGATAGGTCTTATGGTGGTGATGGTATAGGAAAGGCCTAGGAGTGGGAAGGAAGGGGCCATGGCCGTGAAAATTGGAAAGTATGGAAAACCATCTTCAGGGCTGCCGACAGTGGGGTTCGAACCCACTATCTTCTGGATGCAAGCTCATAGCTGCGTGCCCCTAACCACACAGCCAACTCGCCTGGTGCCATCAAAAGTCATTCCTGGAAACTGTATAAGCGCACCTAGGACCTAGGGAAAGTTTTCATTCCCTTCCCCTCACAGATGCACAGGTCACCTATACGGCGTCAAATCAAAAGACCTGCACCAGGCCTCTCCGGAGGTCACACCCCTTTATTATTGGTGACAGGATTGTCCGGGTATAGTTTTTGCTCACTTGGTGCAGGTCTTCCAATTTGACACCCAGATTAGGTAGCGAAAGGTGAACCCTGGTGTTGTCATACAGCCTAATCCTGTCGAATAACTGCAAGAGGTCTGCTCAAGGCTTAATGCCTCCATCCGAGAGACAAATCAACATCAACAGTGCCAGATGCCCTCACTCCATTGAACACTGTGGAGAGGTTTGTCTTTTGGTATGCAATGTAAAGATTAGAAATTGTACACTATCACCACTTCCAATTTGCCATCCAACATTCTAATTATGAAAATTTTTTCCACCTATGAAAGTCAAACTGGCTAACCTCAGCATCATATAATAGTAATGTTATTGTTTTTACATCCCACTAACTACTTTTTAATGGATTTCAAAGACACCGAGGTGCTGGTATTTTGTTCTGCAGGAGTTCTTTTAGGTGCGAGTAAATCTACTGACACAAGGCTGACATCACAGCGACAGACCATATAGACTAGACACCTAATTGATCATGGCTAACAGGCATGTGTTGTTATAATAATTAACATTTCATCAATTGCAACAGAGTATAATGTTTTAAACTCTCGGCTGCGGAAGGTAAAATTATACCCCGATGTAAGTATAAGTGTGAAAGGAGAGAAAATCACTGATTTTTTTTTAAAGTAAGTGTTTAATTAATTCATGTTTTATAAACTGTTGATCATATATTCTCTGATGTCCCATGGGAACACGGCATTGATTCATGTGTTCTTCACTGTCGAGTGCACTGCCCCTGCCCATGGTCCTGTCATTAGCCAGACCTGACCAATTGAGACCAATGGTTTAGTCACTAGCCGGAACTAACCAATCGAGACAAACGGTTTTGTCACTAGCGAAACCTAACCAATCCAGACCAACAGTCTTGTCATTAGCCAGACCTAAGTTCGTAAGTTGGCAGCCTTGTGTAGCGTGCTAAGATGACTCGCAAACTGTACCATGTTGGATTCCTATCCACTCTTTAGCAGCCCCATTAGCAAAGTTTTACCCAGGCAAATACCAGGATCGGCACATTAAGTGATAGAGCACAGCAGTAAATTCTGTGTTAGAGAATGAACAAATCTAGAGTTAATTTCTTGCATGCACAGAACATTGACAGACTGGTCTGAATCCCCCAAAAAGTAACAGTGACAAGACCATTGATCTGGATAGACTTTTTTTTTTTTTTTTTTTGCTAGGGGCTTTACTTCGCACCGACACAGATAGGTCTTATGGCGAGGAGTAGGAAGGAAGCGGCCGTGGCCTTAATTAAGGTACAGCCCCCAGCATTTGCCTGGTGTGAAAATGGGAAACCACGGAAAACCATCTTCAGGGCTGCCGATAGTGGGATTCGAACCTACCATCTCCCAGATGCAAGCTCACAGCCGCGCGCCTCTACGCGCATGGCCAACTCGCCCGGTGGGACAGACTTCATTAGCATGGCAAACAAAAGGTGGTCTGGGGCATAAGCCCCTGTTTGGTATACAATTTCTACTCACTACAATGTGAGCCAAGAGCCAAACATCTCCACAGTGTTCAGTGGAGTGAGGGCATACGATACTGTAGATGGTGATTAAGCCTTGAGCAGCATACAGGACTCTAGTATCCCCTGGGAGTACAACCCTTATCATCATTGGTTTAGGGGTTTGCATTGTGGCAATCAATCAATCAATCAATCAATCAATCAATCAATCAATCAATCAATATTGATCTGCATTTAGGGCAGTCGCCCAAGTGGCAGATTCCCTACCTGTTGCTTTCCTAGCCTTTTCCTAAATGATTTCAAAGAAATTGGAAATTTATTGAACGTCTCCCTAGGTAAGTTATTCCAATCCCTAACTCCCCTTCCAATAAATGAATATTTGCCCCAGTTTGTCCTCTTGAATTCCAACTTTATCTTCATATTGTGATCTTTCCTACTTTTATAAATGCCACTCAAACTTATTAGTCTACTAATGTCATTCCACGCCATCTCTTCGCTCTGACAGCTCGGAACATACCACTTAGTCGAGCAGCTCTTCTTCTTTCTCTCAATTCTTCCCAACCCGAACTTTGCAACATTTTTGTAACGCTACTCTTTTGTCGGAAATCACCTAGAACAAATCGAGCTGCTTTTCTTTGGATTTTTTCCAGTTCTTGAATCAGGTAATCCTGGTGAGGGTCCCACACATTGGAACCATACTCTAGTTGGGGTCTTACCAGAGACTTATATGCCCTCTTCTTTACATCCTTACTACAACCCCTAAATACTCTCATAAACATGTGCAGAGATCTGTACCCTTTATTTACAATCCCATTTATGTGATTACCCCAATGAAGATCTTTCCTTATATTAACACCTAGATACTTACAATGATCCCCAAAAGGAACTTTCACCCCATCAACGCAGTAATTAAAACTGAGGACTTTTCCTATTTGTGAAACTCACAACCTGACTTTTAACCCCGTTTATCAACATACCGTTGCCTGCTGTCCATCTCACAACATTTTCGAGGTCACGTTGCAGTTGCTCACAATCTTGTAACTTATTTATCACTCTATAGAAAATAACATCATCCGCAAAAAGCCTTACCTCCGATTCCACTCCTTTACTCATATCATTTATATATATAAGAAAATATAAAGGTCTGATGATACTGCCTTGAGGAATTCCCCTCTTAATTATTACAGGGTCAGATAAAGCTTCACCTACTCTAATTCTCTGAGATCTATTTTCTAGAAATATAGCAACCCATTCAGTTACTCTTTTGTCTAGTCCAATTGCACTCATTTTTGCCAGTAGTCTCCCATGATCCACCTTATCAAATGCTTCAGACAGGTCAATCGCGATACAGTCCATTTGACCTCCTGAATCCAAGATATCTGCTATATCTTGCTAGAATCCTACAAGTTGAGCTTCAGTGGAATAACCTTCCCTAAAACCGAACTGCCTTCTATCGAACCAGTTATTAATTTCACAAACATGTCTAATATAATCAGAAAGAATGCCTTCCCAAAGCTTACATACAATGCATGTCAAACTTACTGGCCTGTAATTTTCAGCTTTATGTCTATCACCCTTTCTTTTATACACAGGGGCTACAATAGCAACTCTCCATTCATCTGGTATAGCTCCTCCGACCAAACAATAATCAAATAAGTACTTCAGATATGGTACTATATCCCAACCAATTGTCTTTAGTATATCTCCAGAAATCTGATCAATTCCAGCCGCTTTTCTAGTTTTCAACTTTTGTATCTTATTGTAAATGTCATTTTCATCATATGTAAATTTTATTACTTCTTTGACCTTAGTCTCCTCCTCTATCTCAACATCATCCTTGTAACCAACAATCTTTACATACTGCTGACTTTTGAAGATCCTCACAAACACACTCCCCTTGTTCATTAATTATTCCTGGAATGTCCTTCTTGGAACCTGTTTCTGCCTTAAAATACCTATGCATACCCTCCCATTTTTCACTAAAATTTGTATGACTGCTAATTATGCTTGCCATCATGTTATCCTTAGCTGCCTTCTTTGCTAGATTCAATTTTCTAGTAAGTTCCTTCAATTTCTCCTTACTTCCACAGCCATTTCTAACTCTATTTCTTTCCAGTCTGCACCTCCTTCTTAGTCTCTTTATTTCTCTATTATAATAAAGTGGGTGTTTACCATTCCTTACCACCCTTAAAGGTACAAACCTGTTTTCGCATTCCTCAACAATTTCTTTAAACCCATCCCAGAGTCAGTTTACATTTTTATTTACCGTTTTCCACCAATCATAGTTACTTTTTAGAAACTGCCTCATGCCTGCTTTATCAGCCATATGGTAGTGCCTAATAGTCCTACTTTTAAGACCTTCCTTTCTATCACATTTATTTTTAACTACCACAAAAACAGCTTCATGATCACTAATACCATCTATTACTTCAGTTTCCCTATAGAGCTCATCTGGTTTTAACAGCACCACATCCAGGATATTTTTCCCCTGGTTGGTTCCATCACTTTCTGAATCAGCTGTCCTTCCCATATTAATTTATTTGCCATTTGTTGGTCGTGTTTCCTGTCGTTCGCATTTCCTTCCCAATTGACATCTGGCAAATTCAGATCACGCGCTACGATCACATTTCTTTCCATGTCGTTTCCCACATAGCTGACTATCCTATCAAATAATTCCGTATCCGCGTCAGTGCTACCCTTTCCCGATCTGTACACTCCAAATATATCAAGTTGCCTATTATCTTTAGAAATGAGCCTTACACCTAGAATTTCATGTGTCTCATCTTTAACTTTTTCGTAGCTTACAAATCCTTCTTTCACCAGAAAGAACACTCCCCCTCCCACCATTCCTATCCTATCTCTACGATACACACTCCAGTGCCGTGAGAAAATTTCTGCATCCATTATATGATTTCTCAGCCATGATTCAACTCCTATTACAATATCTGGTAAATATATATCTATTAAATTAATTCTATTCCTTTCTTTACAATACTTCTACAGTTCAACACTAACAATTTTATGTCATCCCTACTTGATTTCCAGTTCCCTATTCCCGTATCACCGCTCCCTAGGCGTTCCCGTTTCCCTGAATGTAACTCCCTATTACCCTTCCAAACAAATTTCCTAACTTATACGTACCACTGCGGTTTAAATGAAGGCCATCGGAGCGCAGATCCCTATCTCCTACCCACCCATTAGGATCTAGAAATTTCACTCCTAGTTTCCCCACATACCCACTCCATAGTCTCATTTAAATCCCCAATCACCCTCCAGTCAGTATCCCTCCTACACAGTATTCCACTAATAACAATCTCTGCTTTCTTAAACTTTACCCGTGCTGCATTTACCAGATCCCACACATCTCCAACTATGTTGGTACTTATATCAGCTTGCCTTACGTTGTTGGTACCAACGTGAAACACTACCACCTTCTTCTTCCCCTCCTCCCTCTCTTCTACTATCCGCACACTTTATGTTGGTGCATTTGTGTACGGGGTGAGGAGTAAGGAGGGAGCTGTCCCGGTATCGATAGTGCTGCCTGGTGCTACCAACTGAATGAAAATGAAATCTGAATTGAATCGATAGTATGATCGATCGATACTACACCTTTATTTACATTAATGTACAGACAAATGCCTGTCACATTGAATGTGTATGTATGTGCTACACCTTTATTTACATTAATTTACAGACCAATCCCTGTCACAATGAATGTGTATATGTATGTTCTACACGTTATTTACATTAATTTACAGACCAATCCCTGTCACAATGAATGTGTATATGTATGTGCTACACCTTTATTTACATTAATTTACAGACCAATCCCTGTCACAATGAATGTGTATATGTATGTGCTACACCTTTATTTACATTAAGTTACAGACAAATCCCTGTCACAATTTATTTGTATATCTATTTGTTACATCTTTATTTACATTACGTCTCAGACAGATCACTGTCACAATCGTCATTGCATTCTCCTGTACTATGCATTATAATGTCATCCATGGCTATTTCCATTACAGCGTCGTGTCTCCAGTAGTCCTCCTCCAGTTCTTTCACTTTCCGGCAGTACCCTTTCCAATCTTCGGCCGATACGGAACGGAATGCCTCGATGGTTAGTCGTCGAAGGTTAACGGCTGACATGTCTCCCATAATGTTCCGTCCTTTGAATTCGCGTTTGATTTTTGCCCATGCCAATTCAGTGGCGTTCAGATCACAGTTGTATGGAGGGAGACGAAGGACGACGTGTCCTTTTTCAGCCGCCATGACATCAACAGCATAAATTGTATCAGGAGGCCTGTGTTCCTGAACTAATCTATATAGGGCCTCTTGCCTTTGATTTGCGTCGCAGACAATGCCTTTCCCCTGTAGCCACTGGACCATTGTCATGCGTGTCATACCTCGATGGTATTTTATCCATCTGTCGAGAATGATACGGTGCATTATCCATCACTATCACAGATGCAGGAGGCAAATTAGGGAGCACAGATGTTTTGAACCATTTCTCAAAATTATGGGCATTCATTTGGCCATGGTAATCGCCCTGGGTACTTCTGGCATCAAATATTAATTGTGCTTCTCTAATGAACCCTTTCTCAGATCCAACACTTGCAATTATTAGCCTTTTCGTAGAGCTTCCCCAGGCTGTAACACCCACAACATCGTTTCCTCTCTGCCAACATTTTCCAGTTGTTGTATTATTGTCAATCCAGGACTCGTCCAAGTAAAATACTTCCTTGCCTTCCTCCCTAGCATGTTTCATCTGGACGAGGAAGCGTGCCCGCCAATCAACGACGTCTGCCCTCTCCAGCAATAAAACACGTTTGTTTTGGACTTTCTTCCACACAAAACCCATACCTTTCAAAACTTTTCGGAGGGACGTTGGGCTCCACGACCACTTAATTTCTTTCTGCAGCACAGGGATCAATTTCTTCACGGTAGGCACCACTTTTTGGACAATATAGAAGTTTTCGATGGTGTCCCTTATCACTCGTTCGTCGCTATCATTCAGTTCTATCTTCCCTTGCGTTCTCACCCTACGAGCAAGAGGAGAACAGCATATAACACTTGCGCATGACAACCTAATAGTATCCATCATGATATTGGTTAGAACTGCTTAGATAGACTGGTCAGAGGGACCTACCTCTTTTTACCAGGGGAGCGTGGAGATTCGCCGGGGTGAGAGGCAGAATATGCCTTAATCCTATTAATAGTCGAAGCAGATTTTCCCGTATACGCGGCAGCGCGTTGAATAGCCTTGTTGAGGGGGACGAGGAGCTGTTTCTGTTTTTTCTCCAAGGCACAGCATTTTGCAACGTTTGCTATTATTTTTCGTGCCTCGCTGTGTATAACCGGCTTTAGTCTTTTCCTTGGAGGAGTTCCAGGTGCTTCCTTGGATGTCGACGGATGTTCCGAACTCATGTTCCCTACTAACCTATAATACATGGGTGGGGGGGAGGGCTTTGTTATATACACAACAACAGTACTTAACGTGTACGCCAGATGTCGCATGGCTTTGTTATGTCAACAACAACAACAGTACGGAACATGTACGCCAGATGTCGCACGGCTATGCTTAAGCGATTCATAGTTTGTGTTGCAAAGGTTGCCAGTACGCATCTCGAAGATCACCGAAGTCAACCGATTCAGCACTAGGGTGTAAATGCACCAAGATAAAGTGTGCGGACAGTACTTTCCTCAACATCTGCCTCAACCTAATTCCTGGATAACATTCTACCCTGGTTCCCTTTCCTCCACACACTTTCCCCACGTGTCTAACGATGGAATCCCCCATGACCAGAGCCTCAACCCTACCCACCTCATTTGATCCCCTCCCCTCCTGGTCAGCCCTATCTTTCCTGATAGCTGCAGAAGCTACTTCCTCCTCCCTTTTCTCTTTCCCATGACCCTGTTCCACCTATCTTTTCCTATCCTCTGCTCTACATTTCCCTTTCCTACCTTTTCCCTTCCTCTTACTTCCACACATCTCACGAACAGTTCCCTGTCCCTCATCTTCCCTCTGTTCTACCTGGAGTGACTCATACCAATTTCTCACAGACACCTGTCCTGAACTCTGATCCTGAATAGAGCCCTTAGCCTGCAATCTCCTTCCCCTTAGAACATTAGACCACCTGTCTTCTACAACTCCCCCCTTTCCTTCCCCTCCCTCCTGTACACCTACTGTAACCTGTACGTTGTTTGAGGGAGTTGTCAATGACCTGTATGTACACAAGTATCAATACTGAATTTTGGGAATGACGCCGTATTGAAGAGTTCAGCCAATAGTGGCATTCCTTTGTCTGCCTACTTCCCAAAATATTTATTTATTTGTTTAATTAAAGCATAACAGGTCATGAGTCCCGATTACAGTGTTGTTATAAAAGTAATTATTAATTTTGCGATGGTGGTGAATCCCCAGTAGTGGCAATGAGCACTTGTATCTCTCCTTACATCAGGGATGTATCCAGCACACATCACGACACTTTCAAAATTTGCACATTTACTTTGACCAAATGTGGCAGCTCTGTGGATGGACGTGATACAAGCTCTAATGGAGACAATAGGACACTGCTCATCATCACATACCAGAAAATACAGCCAATAGGATTTCACTACATATAATTTCGTGTGGCTATTTCTAGCCGAGTGCAGCCCTTGTTAAGGCAGACCCTCCGATGAGGGTGGGCGGCATCTGCCGTGTAGGTAACTGCGCGTTATTGTGGTGGAGGATAGTGTTATGTGCGAGTTGCAGGGATGTTGGGGACAGCACAAACACCCAGCCCCCGGGCCATTGGAATTAACCAATGAAGGTTAAAATCCCCGACCCGGCCAGGAGTCGAACCCGGGACCCTCTGAACCGAAAGCCAGTACGCTGACCATTCAGCAGAGTCTGGCAGGATTTCACTGATTTATATAGTTTCAGCTTTAATTTTCTTATGCAAGCAAGAATGCTTCTAGGGTGGGTTGGTGGGTCACTGGCAAGCATAAAGGAACATGTGATAGCATTATCTGAGCAAGTGCTGTAGCCATCAAGTACAAATGCCTAGTGGAGCACATTCTGGTGTACCGTAACCGGACGCTGCTTTAGTTCTGCCCCTGCAGCATTTGAAGGGGTGTTACATAATATTAGGCTATTACATATTTCTTTAGCCAGACTCAGTGGTGCTGTTATTTGACATCCTTCTATTCCCAAGATAGCAAGTTTGATCTTTGCTGAGGTCGGTGGCATTTAATGGCGTTTAAACATGTCAATTCAATATCTCTGGCAGCTGGGACATTAGAGAACTCCTGTAGGAAAAAGATTCCATAGAAAAAGTTACTGCATGGTGCTAAAGTAACAAAGTTTGTACAGACAGAACAATAAAGGATGATTATTGTTATAGTCAATACTATTAGGCCTATACACCCCCATGATAAAACCTGAATAAGTAAGCCTGCAACATATTTAATATTGGACGATTAAGATTTTACAGATAAAAATCTGTAGAATAATTTTCAGGCATTCAGTAATTTTATTAGTGTTTCTTCAGTGTTCTCCAACAATTCTTTGGCCACAACATCCTCAGAGAAATGTTCAGTCTTCACTGGTGGTAAAGATCCTCCACCCTTAGATACAGTTCACTGTTAATGGCTTAATATAATCGCGGGCCTCCATGAAATAAATGGTATCTTTCTACTTCGTTGCTGTACCATTCTTATCGTATTCTGGGTACAGAAGTATACAATTTAAAGTGGAGGCCTACATTTGTCAGTTTTGTGCAGTAACAGAGGCACAGTGGCCAGTATAACTGAGGGTATATCAAAATAATATTATAACCTAATAGTACATACAGCAAGTGACAGTTCGTGGATCACATTCGTTCACGTAATCAGCTTGTACTTTTATGATAATAGCCACAGTATCTCAAGTTTTATGAGAAATACGAACCACGGGCGTGATCTTAAAAATCACACGTGCATCGACTATGGTGAAAAAATTGAAAACCGAATTAAATGTTGAAAAGTGTAGCCTACTTTTTCATTTAACTAATATTAACCTATAGGCCTAACTAGGAAACACTTCTGCAAAGCAACTTATTATCCGTTATTAAGTGTTGTTATTATACTCAAGTCATTGGCTAACTGTTGATAATTTATGTCGAAAAATGCGACTGAAAAACTACATTTTTAAAAATACATGCAAAGTTTAACATCAGACTACCGGTACCACACAGGGCTATAAAACGAGTTTCCAAGGAGTCGACAAATTAATAACAAAAGAGCACAGCGTTTTAGCATTAGCCAACCTGGAAAAGTATATTGGAAGAGCTTTCGTCTTTTCCATCACAAATTCGGCAAAATACGCACTTATCTCTGTTTTCCGACATTGCACCACTCAAGTACCAATATCAAATCTGTATCAAATCGTACGCACTAAAATGATTGCTCTAAAATGATTGGTACCATCTGAATCTGACAGCAAGTGCAGTATAGGCAAAGTACATAAATAAATTTACCCTAACATTACCAAAATATCTATAAACAAATCCTCAGAGAAAGGAAAGAGAATAACTTCCAATGTATTTCACGCCTATTCTGGAATCGAAACGCCTGTATTTGTGACGATCTGTGTAATGTAAACGGATTGCTAAATCCTCGATATCTTATATCGTTATTTCGATAAGGACATCCATTATTTTTTTCTACTTTACATAGGGCCTATGCATTTTCAGCATTATAATCAATCAATCAATCAATCAATCAATCACTACTGATCTGCACTTGGGGCAGTCGCCCAGGTGGCAAATTCCCTGTCTGTTGTTTTCCTAATATTTTCTTAAATGATTGCAAAGGGAATTGGAAAATTATTGAACATCTCCCTTGGTAAGTTATTCCAAATAAATTGCATTTGTGTTATATTGAAATAGTGCTTGGAAGATATAACCGAACTGTCCGTATGAATTATTAATGGATTTCAGTTGACCTTGTGAGTTTTTATTAATGATTTTCTGTTATTCATTTCTTTGTCGTACTGCCAACGTTTAAAATAATTTAGTTTTGAAAAAAATTCTCATTCATAATACTTTTTAATTATGTTTTACTCTTTTATCCTTCCTGCTTATTAATTTAAGATTAGTTTATTTTATTTCGAAAATATAACCGGGGATCACCCATATGCGACCCTGGAATTAATAGCCGGCTCCCAACTTATAGGCTGGAAGGATAGAATACCGGTATGTAAACGATATGAGTAAAAAACTGGAATCACAGGCAAGGCTTTTTGCGGATGATGTTATTCTGTATAGAGGGTAAATGAGTTGCAGGATTGTGAGCGACTGCAGGGGTACTTAAGCAATGTTGCGAGATAGACAGTGATGTGGATGTAAATGGGATGAAAAGTCAATTTGTAAGTTTCACCAAGAAGAAAAGTACTCTCAGTTATAATTATTGTGCTGGTGGGTTGATAGTACCTCATGGGGAGCACTGTAAGTACCTACCTGTTAATTTAAGGAATGATTGGGGGAAATGAGATTAACGAGGTTGTTAAGAAATGATACAGATCTCTTCACAGGGTTAGAAGAGTATTTAGGAGTTGTAGTAAGAATGTAGGGAGCCTCCGTGGCTCAGGCGGCAGCGCGTCGGCTTCTCACCGCTGGATACCGTGGTTCAAATCCCGGTCACTCCATGTGAGATTTGTGCTGGACAAAGCGGAGGCGGGACAGGTTTTTCTCCGGGTACTCCGGTTTTCCCTGTCATCTTTCATTCCAGCAACACTCTCCATTATCATTTCATAGCATTTATCACTCATTAATATCACCTTGGGAGTGGCGACCCCATTGTAATAATAGCCTATAAGGTTCATTCATTACATCCCTGACCCGGTCAAAGACTGGAAAACAGGTTGTAGGTTTTCATTTTTCATTTTCAGTAAGAACGTAAAGGAGGGGGTGTGTAAGTCTATGGTAAGACCGCATTTGGAGTATTTAGAGCAAAATCTTGGCAAGAGGGAGTGATCTGCCCAATCTATAAGAAGAAAGGAGATAAAAATAACCCTAACAACTACAGGGGTATAACGTTGCTAGATACATTAAGTAAAATATATACAGGTGTGTTGGCCAAAAGGTTAATGAAGTGGGCAGAGGGGGAACTGATTCTGGAGAGGCTGCAAGCAGGCTTTAGAGAAAGGATGAGGACAACAGATAATATTTTTGTAGTGAAAACAATAATAGATAAGTATGTAAAAAAGACAGGCGGAAAAGTGTACATTACTGCTATTGACTTGGATAAAGCATTTGATTCTGTGAGCAGAGGGGCGGTCGTGGTCAAGATGAGAAGGATAGGGGTGTCCCAGAAGATGATAAGAGCGGTTGAAAACATATATTCAGAAGTAAGGTGTTCAATTAAAACCAAGGAGGGAGCATTATTTGGGGAAATATTCTCTAATGTAGGGTTGAAACAGGGTTGTAAGTTGTCACCAGTACTGTTTCTACTCTTTATAAATGATATCTTTCAGTCGAAAGGTTTTGAGGCAGGGGTATACCCAAGCCTTGAGAACCAGGATATTCCGGGCCTCATTTTTGCTGACGACATCCTTCTGTTCACTTTGACACCCTATAGTATGCAGGGTAGTACAAATGTGGTAGTAAATTACTGTCAAGTGTGGAACTTAAAAATTAATGCACAGAAAACCAAGGTAATGGTGTGCAAAAAAGGATACAAATTGTCAAAGAATGAAAAATGGTGGATGGGTGAGACGAGGTTAGAAGTTGTCAAGAAAGTGGAATACTTGGGTTTGATATTAAGTGGAAATGGGAAATGGACGGAGCAAATAAAAAGATCAAAACTAAAAGGCATGAGTGCACTGTCAGCCATTAGCATACTGGAGAAGAAGATGCCCAACACAGACTACAGAGTGTATAAAATGTTTTTAATGCAGTAGTTAAATCTAGAGTGTTGTATGGAGCAGAAATTTGGGGAGTCGAAGGGAGGGTTGACTCACTTGATACAATTACGAGTAGATTTGGGAAAATAATTATGGGCCTACCCAGTTGTTCAGCTAATTGTGGAGTGAGAATGATGTGCAAAGATATAAGTCTGCGAGTGGATATTATTAAAAGGATAATAAAGTATTGGTTGAGAATGAAGTTGCGAGAAGGGGGCGAAATTTTACAGATAGCATATCAACACCAAATGAAACATCAGAACCAAGGATACTGGGTGGATGGGGTACGGAACGTTTTGGAAACGACAGGAATGGGATATTACTGGGTAAAGGAGTGTAAAGAGAAGTTGGGAACATGTAAAAAAAATAGTGCTAAGAATTAAGGATATTGAAAAACAAAGCATTGATGCACAATGTAGAAGTAAGAGGTCATTAGAAGAATTTTGTAATGTCAGTGGGAGAATGAGAATAAATATAGAGATTATAACAAAAAAGGGAATGGGAGGTATAATATGGTGGTTAATGTGGATACATAAAAATAAAGCCTATAGACGAAACAGGGATGAAAATAAATGTTTACTATGTTCTGAAGAGTTAGGATGAGATTGTCCAATGACTAAGAAAATACGAGAAAAATTCATAGATGAGGAGGATGTAAAGAAAATTGAGAACGAAAATCAGTTGTATAAAATTGTAAAGTTATTGAACAGAGAATGGATGCACCCGAATAGAAACGCAAAATTATTTAACATTATTAGGGGAATGTGGAGCAGGAAAATAAGAGAAGGAAAGGATGTGGTACATGCCAGCCAGGAATTGAAGTGTGCCTAAGGCAACCTAGACAATATAACTCCGTTGAAGTCTAGAGCCATTAGTCACATAGGCTTAAGGTATAGTATGGAACTACCTTGTTACAGTAGCTCTATTAGTTTCCTGTATTGCCGAATAATAATTTTGTTTTACCTCTTTTCTTAACAGCCTGTAAAGGTAATGTTGAGATTTTTTGACAGTCTGTAAAGATATCACTATACATAGATGTTTCGGTTTTTCTGTCAAAATACCATATTTGAACGCAACTCCACTATTCAGCTTATATTATTCTTTCTCTGTTCAATCTCTAATCATCTGCTTTATATAAATATTCATCGTATGTACCAAGTATTAACACAATTCACAATAGCTATATAAAGTTACTCTTTCTAATTTTGTATGCTGCATGTATCACAAATTTTGGAACGGTTACAATAAATAATACCCTCTCCCTAATCTATGGTTTTCGAGATTAAGGGAGACGGGTATCTTTGACTTTGAGTATTTAGAGTAGTTTCAGTGTATGGGATCCTCATTAGGACTACTTGATACAAGAACTGGAAAAAAATTGAAAGAAAAGCAGCACGATTCGTTTTGGGTGATATCCGACAAAGGAATAGTGTTTCTAAAATGTTGCAAACTTATGGATGGGAAGACTTGGAGGTAATGAGACGAAATGCTCAACTATATGGTATGTTTCGAGTAGAGAGTTGGCATGGAATTACTTAAGTCTCGGTAGACGAATATGCTTGAGCGGTTTTTTGGAAGTAGGAAAGATCATGAAATAAAGATAAACTTGGAATTCAGGAGGACAAATTGGGGTAAATATTCCGTTAAAGGACGAGGACTAAGGTGTTAGGATGAATTATCAAGGAAATGTTCGATAAATTTCCAAGTTGTTTGGAAATGTAAGTAGCTAGGTAAACAATTGATAGGAAAAGGTGGTAGCCGATAGGGTGATAGCCCTAAATGCAGATCATTGATGATTGCTGATTGACTGATTGTTTCCCCTTCCAAATTCCCCTTTGATTTCCTTTCCTTTACACTGACAAGGAAGGGGACAAACCGCAGTATTGACTCACCACTTTCTGGATTATTGCTTATATTTCAAAGCCCAGGATCCTTATTACTGCAGAGTGATTTTTGTACAGATTGTAGATAATTCTTCTTTCTCGGTATCTGATCCCGATCACCTCAGAATCTCAAGTAGCTGAGACCAATCAACATTATCGAATGTCTTTTATAGATCTACAAACGCCATGTACGTAGGCTTGTTCTTCTTAATTTGATCCTCTGAGATCAGACGTAAAGTCTGTATTGCTTCACGTGTCCCTACATTTCTTCTGAAGACAAATTCATCTTCTCCCAACCCAGTTCCAACTTGTCTTCCCCTTTTTCTGTAAATAATACGTGTTAATATTTTGCAGGCATGAGATACTAAACACATTGTGTAGGTAACTTAGTAGTTTTCACACTTCGCAGCACCAGCTTTCTTGGGAATATCTATAACACCATTCTGTCTAACATCTGATGACACTTCTCCTGTATCATATGCTCACCTTACACACTAAAAGGAATAACCTCGCCATGATGGTTTCTCCTAAGGTACCGGTAATCAGTAATTCCGAGGGTATGTAATTAATTCCAGTTGCCTTGTTCCTATTTAGGTCTCTCAAAGCTCTGTCGAATTCCGACCTCAAAATTGGATCTCCCATTTCATCAGCATTAACAGTCTTTTCTGTTTCCAGAAACTTATCATCTATTCTTTATCTTGATACAACTGTTGGATATGTTTCTGCCATCGTTCTGCCTTGTCGTCTATCCGTAGATGGGGTTTCCGGTCTGAGCTCTTAATATTCGTACAACTAGCTTTCCTTCCTTCAAGGATTCCTTGATGTTTCTTCTATGCAGCATCTAGGTTTCCACGACCACGCGAAATTCAATATCCTTGCACTTTTCCACCAGCCGGTCTTCCTTAGTTGTCTTGCACTTCCTATCTACTTCATTGTTTAATCGCCTGTATTCTTTTCTGCTCTCCTCATTTTTGCATTGCTGTAACTTCTGTCGTTCGTCAATCAGATCTAATATCGCCTGAGGTATCCATTGATTCTTAGTTGATATTTCCTTTGTTCCTAAACGTTCTTCAGCAGCCCTACTGACCTCGTTCTTCACGACTGTCCATTCTTCTTCTATGGTGTTTCCTTCAGCATTTTAATTTAGTTCTTGTGTAACATGTTCCTTGAAACAATTCAGCACCCTTTTCTTTCGAATTGTCTAGATCTCATATCCTTGCATTCCTTCCTTTCTTCAATTTCTTCAACTTCAGATGGCATTCCATGAGTAACAAGTTGTGGTCAGAGTCCACGTCTGCTACTGGGAATGTCTTGCAACCCAACACCTGGTATCTGAATTTCGGCCTAATCATAATTAATTCTATTTGATACTTTCCAGTGTCTTCAGGTCGCGTCCAGGTACACAGCCTTCGTTTGTGGTGTTTGAACCAAGTATAAGCGAGGACTAAATTAGGATTGGTGTAGAATTCACCTGGCCGTCTTCCTCTTCCTTTCCTTTGTCCCAATCTGAATTGTTCTACTGCATTACCTTCTCTTCCTTGACCTATGATTGCATTCCACTCTCCCATCGCACTTAGAGTATCTTGACATTATTATATTACATCTTCTATTCCTTCATACATTCTTTCGAATTCTTCATCTATCTTGACAACAATAATCATTTCACTATGTTAGTCGTAGTGGCTTGCCGCTGCCCTTTTTACCCATTCACCGTTAAACCAATTCTTGCATTTCATCCTTTTGATTTTGTGTTGATAATTCTGTATTCGCCTGACCAAAATTTCTCCTCTTCCTGCCAAGGTACTTCACTTATACTAACTACATCTAACTTTAGTCTATCCGTTACCCTTTTCAGATCCGCTAACCTATCACAACGATTCAAACTTCTAACATTTCACACCCCTACTCCCAGAATGTCAGTATCCACTATCCTGATGATTGCCCCTTCTCGTGTAGTCCCCAACCGGAGATCCGAATGGAGGATTATTATTTTTACCTCCGGCATATTTTACCCAGGAGGAACGATGAATACAGCATAGCCATGTTAAATATTATTACTAGGTCAAATCAGTTAATCATTATGACTGCCAAAACTTCAACTGCGGAAAGTCTTATACACTCCTTTCGCGATGAATTACTCGTTAGTCTGGTATCTCGACAGGTACCAACGTCCTCTGCAACTACAAGCCGTGAGGTTAAAATTGACAATGTCGCACTCCTGTCAAACGGTAGGCTGACGAGTTCATGGTGGGAAGGTAGTAACAAGCATAAACACGACCGGTTCACTCGCAAAATGTCACCGAAAACACAACATTATGAAAAATTAACAAGCACATAAATGGAAATTAATCACTACTGATCTGCATTTAGGGCAGTCGCTCAGAAGGCAGATTCCCTATCTGCTGTTTTCCTACCCTTTTCTTAAATTATTGCAAAGAAAGTGGAAATTTGTTGAACATCTCCCTTGGTAAGTTATTCCAATCCCTAACTCCCCTTCCTACAAATGAATATTTGCTCCCATTTTTCCTCTTGAATTCCAACGTTATCTTCGTATTGTAACCTTTCCCACTTTTAAAGACACCACTCAAACTTATTCGTCTACTAATGCCATTACACGCCATCTCTCCACTGACAGCTCGGAGCATACCACTTAGTCGAGCAGCACGTCTCCTTTCTCCCAAGTCTTTCAAGCCCAAACTTTGCAACACTTTTGTAACGCTACACTTTTGTCGGAAATCACCCAGAACAAATCGAGCTGCTTTTCTTTGGATTTTTTCCAGTGCTTGTATCAAGTAATCCTGGTGAGGGTTCCATACACTGGAACCATACTCTATTTGGGGTCTTACCAGAGACATACATGCCCTCTCCTTCACATCCTAACTACAACCTTAATACCCTCATAACCATGTTCAGAAATCTGTACCCTTAATTTACAGTCCCATTTATGTGATTACCCCAATGAAGATCTTTCCTTATATTAACACCTAGGTAATTACAATGATCCCCAAAGGAACTTTCACCCCATCAACGCAGTAATTAAAACTGAAAGGACTTTTCCTATTTGTGAAACTCACAACCTGACTCTTAACCCCGTTTATCATCATATCATTGCCTACTGTCCATCTTACAACATTATTGAGGACATTATCAGCAATAGACAAATTGTAGTACCAGTATTAATATGCCGTCAATTTCACGTAAGTTAATAATTACACTTTACCTTAACATAGTAAGATTTACCAAGTTCGATAGCTGCAGTCGCTGAAGTGCGGCCAGTATCCAGTATTCGGAAGATAGTGGGTTCGAGCCCCGCTGTCGGCAGCCCTGAAAATGGTTTTTCGTGGTTTCACATTTTTACACCAGGCAAATGCCTGGGGTTGTGCCTCAAATAAGGCCACGGCCACTTCCTTCCTACTTCTAGCCCTTTCCTCTCCCATCGTCGCCATAAGACCTATCTGTGTCGGTGCGACCTAAAGCAACTTGAAAAAATTGCATCCTAGGACCTGAAGTTTCCTTTTCTTGCTGTTTTGTTCATGTCCGTCGCTTACGCGGTCAGAAAAGTTTTTCAATATTATTCTCCCAAACTTACTAAACGTTTTGGATGTCAATCCCTTCATTTTTTGTCCACAGATACACTCGTCAGTGTCTCTATAGACAGCATTGTTCTCTAAATTGTGTAATGATAGCCTAACAAGAATTTTCTACTGATAAACTAGTTTCCGAAAAGTACTCGCCAACTGTTCTGAGTTCATAATGCTCTGAAATACAGATTTTACATGAATATAAAGTCATAAAACTGAGCACTGGGCACTGAGAATCCTCCTTGCTGTAAATGATCAAAATAAAAAACACCAATCTCTGCTCTTTCGTTCCCTAAATATACCGATACAAAGTTCACAATTCAGTAACCTGCAAACACTGTGTAATACAGAACCAGAAACGGTACTTCTGAGCTGTCCGGTACTTCAAGTAAATCAACATTTAGAAGATAAAACCACAAATACGCGCTGCCTATCTTACACTGCCAATTGAAGAAATTTAATTTTGATGAGAAACGATTCAGATAATCATCAAATTCACTAAAAAATCTCGTTTTTTGTATCCTGTATTTTTTGTCGTTCTCTTCTCCTAATATCCTTTCTTCGCGGCTCGGGATCTCGTCTCTTAGCTGGTGTGCTGCAGGTTAGGTAGGAAGGCAAATTATATAACCTACGGTGCACAGTTTCTTTCCTCAACTTTGGAAACCTTGGAACAGGTTTTGTGACCATTCCATCAGGTTTTTTTCCAATTTTCGTAAGCTATTGTGTCCTTTACATCAAAGTGGTGGGCACAAACAGCAGATGATGGAGTTGCATACCAGTCCTTTCGTGGAATGGCACGAATCCATGCCTGCCTTCCTTCTTTAGGGAAGGAAAAGGTGGATACGATGCCATTTAATCTTAATCTTGACTTGCACCCGGGTACACAACACTTTCTAGGCATCTGAAATGTTTTAAATATGTTATATTTTACACATAAATCGGCGAAAGCAACTTCCAGGCAGAGGTTATGTAAGTCACAACGGACGAGAAGGATTTCCCTCTACCAGCTTTAAGCAGGACTTATTGTACCATTAACAATTTCACGAAAGATGAAGGCAGGGACACGATTTGATTTCAGTATCCGTCTGAATGAAGTACACTAGAATTTAAAACAAAATATTAACACATGGCCTAACCGTGTTTACCTTTCATACAGCCTAAGTACACAGTTGCCAATTCTCAGTACCTCACGGCTTGCAGTTACAGAGGGCGTTGCATGTACCCACCCGATATGGTTGAACCTACGGCTCGGCTATCTGCTTAACTGGATCGCTCACGCCTCCCCACCGCGGCAAGTTCACGCGGTTTGCAGGGGAGGTAATTTATCATATGAATATTTATTGTGATCCGTTGTACTGTAAGTGTGGCCGATGACCTAGCTGTCAGGCCCCTTTAAACAACAAGCATCATCATCAACATCATCACCGTTATAATTTCGGTCCTCTTCTTGTTATTATTTAATTATAAATAATTTTTCTAAGGCCTTTTTCGAGTTTCATCTTGCTAACACACTTCGTCTTCAAGAGTCGAATATTTGGACGAAAGATATTATTACGAGAACCACAATGTGGAACGTGCAAGTCACAATGTCCAGAGCGCTCTAGCGGAGATCCCTGAGTTACCGTGCAGTCTAGCGCTGCAAGTTGCTACTGTAAATAGTGAGCAAAGAGCGATCATCCCCGGATATTTTCATTTTTGGTGGATTTAATGCAGTGAATTTTATATCCAAAAGTGAATCAAATTATAGCACAAAGGAGCACGCTATTTCAAATATGATAGGTGCTAAATAGCAGAAAGTATGACTTTTTTTACAATTTGCTTTACGTCGCATCGATACATGTGTGTCTTATGGCGACAATGGGATAGGGAAAGTCTAGGATTGGGAAGGAAGCGACCGTGGCCTTAATTAAGGTACAGACCCAGCATGTATCTGCTGAGAAAAAGGATTAATCCTTAAGGGCGTTAAGACCCGGAAACAAAAATACTCATTTCTCCGAAATTGTTTAGCGCACCAAAACAATATTCCCAATAGCGGTATATATGTGTAAATCCTAAATATCAAATAGCAAATATTTGAAAACATTGCACCCCTAAGGGATTAAATGAGGTTAGCTCCGGAAAAGAAATTATTCGCCGGGCGAGTTGGCTGTGCGCGTAGAAGCGCGCGGCTGTGAGCTTGCATCCGGGAGATAGTAGGTTCGAATCCCACTATCGGCAGCCCTGAAAATGGTTTTCCGTGGTTTCCCATTTTCACACCAGGCAAATGCTGGGGCTGTACCTTAATCAAGGCCACGGCCGCTTCCTTCCAACTCCTAGGCCTTTCCTATCCCATCGTCGCCGTAAGACCTATCTGTGTCGGTGCGACGTAAAGCCCCTAGCAAAAAAAAAAAAAGAAATTATTCACCCCTTTAAAACCGTTTGACGTACAAAGTTCTAATATTACAAGAATGTTATTATTTTATGTCATATGTGTCAAATTTGATGTACTTCAAAATGTTTTAATAATAATAATAATAATAATAATAATAATGGGCCGATAACCTTCGATGTTAGACCCCTTAAAACAACAAGCATCAACAAGCAATAATAATAATAATAATAATAATAATAATAATAATAATAATAATAATAATAATAATAATAATAATAATAATAATAATAATAATAATAATAATAATAATATTTGTTTTACGTCCCACTGGCTACTTTAATGCTTATTGGACACGCCAAGGTGCCAGAATTTTGTCCCGCGGGAGTCCTTTCGCGTCCTGGTAAATCTACCGACACAGGGCTGACGTATTAGAGCACCTTCAAATACCACCAGACTGAGGATCGAACCTGTCAACTTGGGCTCGCAGGTTGATGTTAAATAACATAGGGTTTTAAAACATTCCATTGATGTACAACTGAGTGTTTGATCCGAAAATATATAATCGTTCCTCCAAAACGGTTTGATGCGCGAATTGAGGATGTATTTTATAGGCTAGCCGACAGAGGACTCTCCAAAGTTTAAAACTTTGAAAGATAACTTTCAATTTAAAACCGTAGCAAAACACTGTATAAAAAAAAAAAAAAAAAAAAAAAAAAAAAAAAAAAAAAAAAAAAAAAAAAAATTGAACCAACACAACTGCATATCACTAATTTTGTAAAATATGAGTTTATTTGGTCCGCTTCTGCAGTGTAGTGGTTAGGGTGATTAGCTGCCACCCCTCGGAGGCCCGGGCACGATTCCCGGCTGTGCCACGAAATTTGGAAAGTGGTACGAGGACTGGAACGTGGTCCACTCAGCCTCGGGAGATCAACTGAGTAGGGGGGGGGGGGTCGATTCCCACCTCAGCCATCCTGGAAGTGGTTTTCCGTGGTTTCCCACTTCTCTTCCAGGCAAATGTCGGGATGGTACCTAACTTAAGGCTACGGGCCACGGTCGCTTCCTTCCCTCTTCCTTGTCTATCCCTTCCGATCTTCCCACCCCCAACAAGACCCCTGTTCAGCAAAGCAGGTGAGGCCACCTGGGCGAGGTACTGGTCCTCCTCTCAGTTGTATTTCCCTGACCCAAAGTTTCACGCTCCAGGACATTGTCCTTGAGGTGGTAGAGGTGGGATTCTTCGCTGAGTCCAAGGGAACAACCAACCCTGGAGGGTAAACGAATTAAGAAAGAATGTGTTTATTTGTAACAAAATGTGAAACCTGCGTTTGGCAAATCAAAAGTGAAGAAGTTCAAAAATTCAGTCAAAACTCCCCTTAATATTTTTCGGAGGGAAGAATTCGGATTTATTTTTCAGGAAGAGTGAAATCTGGAATCATCACAAAATTAATTATCGGATTACATGAATTTGGTGTTGTAATAACCAAGGACGCCTCTGTGGTGTCGTGGTTAGTGTGATTAGCTGCCACCCTCGGAGGCCCGGGTTCGATTCTCAGAACTGCCATGAAATTTGAAAAGTTGTACGAGAAATGGAACGTGGTCCACTCATCATGGGGATGTCAACTGAGTAGAGGGGTTTCGATTCCCACCTCAGCCACCCTAGAAGTGTTTTTCCGTAGTGGTTTTTCGTTGTTTCCCATTTCTTCTCCAGGCGAATGCCGGCGTGATAACTAACTTAAAGCCACGGGCACTTCCTTGCCTATCCCTTCCACAATCATCCCACCCTCCACAAGGCCCTTGTTGAGCATAGAAGGTGAGGTCACCTGGGCGAAGTACTGTTTCTTCTCCTCAGTTGTATCCCGACTAAATGTCTCACGCTCCAGGACACTGCCCTTGAGGCGGTAGAGGTGGAAGCACTCGCCGAGCCCGAGGGAAAAGCCGACCCTGGATGTTACACGGATTGAATAGTAATAACAGTCTAATAATAATAAACAAGGACAAGGAACTTATGAGACGTTATTAATATATGCTTCAATAATGACTTACATCACCATCATTCTCGAGTTGTAAATTTATTTTGTACTTCTGGTATTATTTCACGATAATTGCTTCATTGGGTTCGCTGCCAATATCCATTTTTGTCTATTTTTCCTTTTCGTAATGTATGCGAAAATCTTTACATTAGGATCGCTATAACGTTCACGATACAACAGTGTCGTTTACCACGACGAGGACTTTTCACATTGCCTCTCTATATAAATTGCGTGTTACAATATACTATTAAACAGGTAAATAACAAATCTTTCCGTCAACCAACACCACAGTCGTACGTTAGCTAAACTAAGATGGCCTGCACGCCACCTCACTCTTTCGCCACCTTTATTGCCAGTAGTCACTTGCACGTTCCCCATAGGGTCAGTTCTCAAGTTCGCTGGTTCTAATTTTATAGCCAACTATAGTGTTTAGATGAAAGTGTGCTCACTTACGGCCGACTTGATGCGTCGTACTTTTACCGGCCTTGACAATTCCTTGTGAGCCTAGCTTTTATGCTGTAATTGGAAATTTTCTCCATAATGCCTCTGGGGCGCTGTCGGCCCATGATAATGACAGAAAGCTGCGTATCGTAATGGCAGTTTTTACGGATTTGGATGAATTGTTTTGTTAGTGTTGGCGATGTTAAAGGATTCATAATAAGATGTTTATTATTAAGAGTTGTAAGTTATGCACACATCTATATATAATTAAACACTAGGTTGATTTTTGTAACTGTGAGTTTGAGAGCACGGTTGAACCGATTGACATTGTAAAACATTCTGACGAAAGCTCTTGACCTGTAGATTTGCAAAGTGTCTTTAAAAGTATAAACAATTCTTGTCGTATATTTTGAAATTATTAAAGAAAAGTGTAACATTCTGATTGGCGAATGCGCTCGCCAGTGCCTCAAGGCCGCCTGAACCGTGAGAACGCTCAGCAAGTCGCACGACTGGGGTTGTGGAAGAGGATAGGCACGTATGCGCAGTCAGACGTCTTCCTCGTCAGCTGTACTTCGTGGACAAGAATAGCCGCTGTATTGATGCCCAGCAAATGAACAGTGGACATTACATTCAAAATTCGTCTAAATTTAAATGAGAGTACAGTGTCTGGATTAAAATTTAATTCTAAAGCAGCTGACGATATTCGATTAGCACGGCCCAATATGGGATAAAGCCCCAATGGCAAATAGCCATTAATGTTTGTGAATCGTCTTCTAAAACATATCATAGGTAGCGACATTCCTTTTCTTCTGGTGGGACAATTATTGTTTGTTTTGGGGGTCATAAAATTTTTACTTGTTTTTCCCACACATGCTTATCACCAAACAGTTATTTATTCATAATTGTATTAAATACTCTTCTCTTTAATCCTTCTTCAAAACACGCCGCTTACATAAAATAGATGCAGGTAAAACCACAAAAAATGGAATTCGCTTATTTTTTGCACGAGATCGGTAACGGCGACTATCCCTCTGTAGATGGTGATGGATCAAATGTTATTGAACTAATTAGCCAGAATTTTAGCACATGAAGATATTGTGATTGAAATTTATAGCGAAACGTTCACTTCTGCGAAAGATGTCATCATCATCTCGAAAGTTGCCATTCTTAATGAATTAATTAATTCATTTGAAAGTCATTCGGCTTATACCCGGTAGTTCAAAACCATACACTAGCGTCAATGCATTAATACTGAAGATAAAAGTTAGCTATTTCAGTTTCCTACATAGTTCCTGAATTCTTTGGTATTGATGGTTTGCCTCCACATATTCTTATTCTAAAAATTGCCGTAGTTATGCTCCTTAGAAATCGGAACGTTTCCCAACGGCTCCTAAACGGACCCTGATTAGGGCCTAATTGTAGAAAGTTTGCACGAAAAGCGTTTAGATTTGGAAATAATAAGTGGAGATGAATCTGGACACAGAGCTCTAATCCCTCGAATTGACTTAACAACATCCGATAAAATACTTCCATTTTCTTTCAAGGGGCATAAATTTCCAATTCGCTTGACGTTTTGTATCACGGTCAGTAAACATCAAGGGACGTGACGGTCTCTATTTAACTCACCCAGTTTCAGCCATGGCCATGCAACGATTTGAGAGCGATATTTTAAAGTTGCAATAGTACGAAAATATAATTGTACAAGGAATGCACCGAGCAAGTGGCTGCGTGGTTTGAGTCACGTAGCTATCAGCTTGCATTCGGGAGATAGTGGATTCGAACTCCACTGTCGGCAGCCCTGAAGATGGTTTTCCGTGGTTTCCTATTTTCACAGCACCTTAATTAAAGCCACGGCCGTTTCCTTCCCACTCCTAGACATTTCCTATCCCATCGTCGCCCTAAGATATATCTGTGTCGGTGCGATGTAATGAAAATTGTAAAAAAGGGAACCTCTCCGTGTAAATGTACAGTGTGATTCAGCAGTCCCTTCCAATATCGTTTGATGCAGCCCAACTAACGTGCACATCTTTATAAGGGCGCTATTCCCCTGCAGGCGTACTGTGAACACTTTTGCACACGATTTTGAACCCAAGCGAAATATTATATCATCCGTTCGCAAAACATTACGCCTTGAAATCATGTAGCAAAGTCCTTTTACCATGTAACTATGTTAATGTGTCGTGCCTCGTGACGAAGAGGAGAATCAATGCTTAAAACTAGGTAACAATGCAGTAATTAATGCCTAAAACACCGAACCGGATGGCGTATGTACTCTGCTCTTGTCGTACTCGCAGTACGTTTCCAGTAGTGGAGCGTAGCTGGTGTGGTTACGCGTTCGCTTAGCAATCGACAGAATGTGCCAGCGGCGGTTCGAATATTGCATCGTTCAAATATATTTGCATCGGTATGATGTTTGAATACGTAAACACAGGTTCATGTTTGCCACATTCAAACAATAGAATGACGCTGCTATTCATCTTGTGCACTGCGCATACTCCGCTGGTTAGAGCATGAATGTACTTTAAACTCTGCTGTCATTCGGCGTGTTTTCCACAGAGGAATACGTTGACATGCCCCTCATTTATGTGGAAGCAAGACTAAACGCGTGCGAGGCACTACGCTGTACCAGGAACGGTATCCCGACAGGCGACATCCGGCTGCTACGACATTCCGCCGTGTTGAAAGACGCCTAAGGACAACAGGCGTGATTTTCAACCAGCCACCAGTCCTTGATAGGCCCGTTACATCGGGTGAAACAGCTCGTAATAATCCACACATCAGTACAAGGGCGATTGCACGACAGGTGAACACCAGCCAGCCGTCCATCTGGCGAATAGTGCATGAACATAAATTTCACCCATACCATCTTGAGCTACACCAAGAGCTCCATGGGCGGGATTTCGAAGCTCGAATGGAGTTCTGTCGATGGCTATTAGGCAGGCTGGACAATGATGGGGCATTAGTATCGCATATCTTGTTCTCGGACGAATCGCGCTTCCAGAATAATGGGAACGTCAATCGCCACAAGATACAGTATTGGAGTCGGGACAATCCTCACTGGCTGCGACAGGCGGCCCATCAAGTACGATGGGGAGTGAATGTTTGGTGTGGAATCTTGGGGGATCGCCTGATTGGACCTTATTTCCTTGAGGGACATTGGACGGGCCCACGCTACCTGCACTTTTTGCGTCGGGAACTCCCACTGCTGCTGGAGGTTGTGCCCTTGCACGATCGTTTGACGATGTGGTTGAACAGGATGGAGCTCCACTACTTTCGACTTTGCCCGATCGTAACCATCTGAACGAGAAACTGCCACGGAAATGGACAGAAGGAGGAGCCCCTGTTTCTTGGCCCGCCAGATCACCGGATTTAACGCCGTTAGACTTCTTCTTGTGGGGACATTTGAAGAACGTCGTTTGCACTCAAGTGCCGGAAATCGCCGACCAGCTCCGGCAATTCATCACGGACGCCTGCCTAGCAATTACACCTGGAATACTTCAGTGTGCAAGACGATCTATCGGACACGGGGCCCGAGTGTGCATAAACCAAAACGGTCATCATATCGAGTGTTTGCTGCGATAAAACATTGTCAGAGCAGTTGTGTTCCTATTATTTCTGGTCTGTATGTGTCCGGCCTGCTAACAAATCGGCCCTTCTTAGAGCCACAAACACGTTCATCCACACAAAATTTGCATGAAAGCGGATATTGAACTTACATTGCGTGCGGTACGTATTAAACAAATATTTCAAAACTTTGCAGTCTTTGCCCCGGATTCGAACCTCCCACCTGACAAGCAAGGCCGCTCCGCCACGTCTTTACTAACTACACTACGGTTCCGTACGGCGCACTGCGCAGCTTATAACTAGAGCTGGGATTTTTATGTAGTATCAAGTGGCATAATATGTACATAAATATGTAATAAAATGCACCAAAATATGTAGAAAATATGTAGAATGGGCAAAATATATAATATCATATAATTAATATAAACTTACCATTTTGTCAGTTACAACACACTAAACACGCTTTATATTACATTTTGCAGCACAGTGAACAATTAAGTATTTTTCAATGTTCTTTGGAGTCATCTTATATGAATACATCACACACATATTCAATAGATACTTATTATTTTCAACACTCAAAGCACGTTTATTCCTTACATTTTGTAGCACAGTGAACTATTAAGTATTTTTCGATGTTCTCAGGGGTCATGGAAAGGCGTTTGCCACTTAGGATGTTCTTATATGCACATCACATGATGTAACTGGGGCAAATTTTAGGAGAGGAATTTTCGCTGGAGAAATGTCCTCGGGATGATCAACGTCATCTCCATTTAGAATTCGGCACACACTGTGAAATGTTGAATAACCAGGATTTCTCTTCAACACTTTTTGCAATTTATTCAATACACTTGCACCTGTTTCCCCATGCACAGCACTTAGTTTTTCAACAGCATTCTCTATGATGGCAATAGAATCTTGCAGTGGCAGTCCTGATGTTTCTAGACGTTTGATGGTTTCTGGAAGCCAGCAGAAGTTGCCCCTGATGTAGGTGATTGAGGAGACCACTTTGGAGTCACTAAAGGCAATTTGTGATTCACAAATAGATACAGCATTTTCAGGATCAAGAGAATCTACCACAGTCTTTATAGCATCTAGATGCTCACTATAGAATTTAACTGCTTCTATCCATGCCCCCCACCTCGTTAACACTGGTTCCGGCGGCAGTGGTATCTCCGGCAATTGCTGTCTGTAAGATAGCACTTGTTGTGGAGCTTTTAGAAAAACCTTTTTTGTTGCTGAAATTAATCTATTCACTTGTGGAAACTTAGCTCTAATATCTTTGGCAACACGTTGCAGTCCATGAGCCACGCATGTAAAATGGAGCATATTGGGAAGAGATGGCTGGACCAAGTGAAAGAGGACATAGGAACAAGGGGAGTCAGCTCGGATGTCGTCTTGAGAGAAGAGTGGTACATGGACAGACAGAAGTGGAGAGTGCCACACCTGGGCAACTGGAGTGGAAAACTGATGATGATGATGATGATGATGATGATGATGATGATTGGGATAAAACACCTTCAAAGCAGTTGCAGCCTTAAGCATATATGCTGCAGCATCAGAATACATCACTAATACCTTTTTCTCTTTCATCTCAGTCAGCCACAGAGCTCTTAATCCATTATTCACAAATCTCGCAATAGTTGCGTGATTTGTATAGTCTAGCTCTTTATAGTAGATCAAACATGGTTTTGAGGCGCTGTCAGGTTGTAGCTTCCCCACCACAAGATTTGCAATAAATCTACCCTTAGTATCTGTAGTTTCATCAACAGCAACCCATATGTTAGAATTTCCTATATGCTGTCTTATGTTGTGCATTACCTCGTCGTAACAGACTTGAAGGTAATTCTTGCGTAGTGTTGATTGGTTAGGAACATGTTGTTCGTAGTATTTTTCGAGAAAAGATGTGAATTCAGGCACTTCAAGTTTATACCATGGAATATTGGCTGCAATCATTGCACTGCATAAGTCTTTATAAAAAGGGTTACTTGAAGGTGAAGGCTGCATCTGTGTTAAAAGGATTTGTTTATTTTGTAGACCTAACTGTTGGTTTTTTCTATGCAGAGCACTTCGTGCATGTTGCTCAAACTGAGATTTCATGGAACATGCGATATGTTTGTTGCATGCTTGGCAAATCACTACTTTGCCATCAGTTGCAAAGGACTCGTCAACTGCAATCCATGATTTTAACTTTGAAGCCAGCGAGGACGCTACTGGTGCCATATTGACTCTAGAGGAAACTGATGTTCATGAACTATGTTCTTTAGCTGTTCAAAAGAAACTAAAACCTAACCGAGACATTTCAAAGGAAGACAGCTCTAACAACAGATTTGGAAATTCCTAAGTACATAACAGAGAGGTCAGAGAAATGCGCTTAGAAAAATATTCCTGGAAAGTCCAACATGAAAGTGGCTAGTTGTAAAGCAATTAACTCTAAAAGGGATGAAATATTTAGGACTGACACATGTAAAGTAACAGTTTTCCTGCAGCTAATTGGAACCTTTAGAATAACCTATTTCGCAAGGGTCTCTACCTGCACCTATCCTTATCTCAAATACCTGTCACTCATAATTACCTCAATCCCCCCTCAATTCAGCAATTTATTATATATGAAAACAGGAAAACGTTAAAATATGTAATTTTATGTAATATCACTAAGAATATGTAGAATACCTACAAATATTAAAAAATATGTAAAATGAAATTCAGTAATAATAACCCTAATATAGTGTTTTGTGAACATATGACTTTTCCAAGCACCTAAATAGCAAGGAACAAAATATGTAATTACATAGAAATCCCAGCTCTACTTATAACAAGTATTAGGTTTACTGTGGTCGCAGTGTCAACTTAGTGTTTCGCCGGCGTGTCCGGTTCATATGATTTAGAAAGCACACGCATGTCTTCCAGTGTTTAATACGAGTAGAACATTACGGCGTCCTATTATGGTGTTGTCTGAGCATACCGGCAGGGCAGATGTTTTCAGGACGGAATGAATATTGTGGGTTGTATAAAACTACAGTGGAAGGGGCGGCTGAATCACGCTGTCTACTAGCGCAGATACTAGCGAGGTCACCGACAGTCCTGTACACGCTGAATGGATGTTTGTGAGTGAATATGTTATGCGGCAACTGGTCTATCGCTGCTGTAGAGCGGGTTGTGGCATCCCCAGTTTAAACATTTCTCCTGCCTGGATTAAAAATGCGAACCGACTTATGTTCCCATCAACGATATTGCCCCAGATTTTTCAAATTTGGTAAATGACTCCAGATGTTTATATCTGTGAATGACCCCAGTTATTGTAAGTGCTTCTGATTTATAGTTTTGTGAATGAAACCAGGGTTCGCCTCTGTGGTGTAGTGGTTAGTGTGATTAGCTGCTACCCATCGGAGGCCCGGGTTCGATTCCCGGCTCTGCCACGAAATTTGAAAAGTTGGAACGGGGTCCACTCAGCCTCGGGAGGTCAACTGAGTAGAGGTGGGTTCGATTCCCACCTCAGCCATCCTGGAAGTGGTTTCCGTGGTTTCCCACATCTCCTCAAGGAAAATGCCGGGAAGGTACCTAACTACGGCCGCTTCCTTCCCTCTTCCTTGTCTTTCCCTTCCAAACTTCCCATTCCCCCACAAGGCCCCTGTTCAGCATAGCAGGTGAGGCAGCCTGGGCGAGGTACTTGTCATCCTCGCCAGTTGTATTCCCGACGACCCAATGTCTGAATCTCCAGGACACTGCCCCTGAGGCGGTAGAGGTGGGATCCCTCGTTGAGTTCGAGGGAAAAACCGACCCTGGAGGGTAAACCGATGAAGAAGAGGAAGAAGAAGAAGAATGACACCAGGTATTATTATTTAATGGATGACCCCATATTTTTTTATTTAATTACTCCGTATTTTTTACTTTATGCGATGGCTCTAGATCCCTTACTAATTGTTGCATATTGTGATAAATGTTGCTTTATTTCCGTACCCTGAACGGATACGGCCGGTCTCTTAGAGGGTACCGCTCTCTCTCTCTCTCTCTCTTAGGCAGGAGACGTGTAGCAGTGATTTGAGGTGAGGTGATAGTGAGAGGGGAACGGCCGTGGTCTGGAAGACAATTCTCATGGAAGACAATTCTCATGACAGCCGAAAGTGCGATGAGCCTATCGCCTCCAGAATGCAGAGCTCTCTTTCAAGTTTTAACTGCTCGGTTTGTGCCTTTATTATACAGTATTATTCTATAAAAGTGAAACCAACAACATTTAACATTACCATTATATTGAATATCGAAACATACTTTGATGGTTATCAAAGTATTTTAACCGAACCCATTATATGCATAATTTGTGATTTATATGTGGCTTCTTGGTACTTTTTAGTTCAGTTGGCCTTTTTTGTACTGATATATACTTATACGATTTTTGTTCGACTTCGTGGATCAGTTGGTATATTGGAAGGGTAGTATATAGAGTGTATTACCAAAGAGTGGCAAGTAACCGAGAGGTGTACAATGCACCACAAGACAACACGGAAAACCCCTATGAACATATGCACTTCGTTTGATCGTTTACGTGTTACAAACTTTCCACCTTTGTACGGGAAGTATTGGTAAGCTCCTCCATCATGGTGTATCAGGAGTGATAGGCTGAAACTACATTGCGGCAAACAAACTGCCTTGAACTGCTTGAGACGAAATGTTTGCGACGGTTTCGAAGAACTGCACGCACATAGGCCTACATTAGACGCAGTGAGTCAGTTGTCAGAACGTCTTCTGAGGAAGAATATATTGAGGAATACATGCCAGTGCCGAGGCAATGGTCGCTTTTAAATTCAAAACAATTGTGAAGGCTGTGGATTCATCCCTTAAATCTAAAAATAATTGAGCATAATAATAATAATAATAATAATAATAATAATAATAATAATAATAATAATAATAATAATAATGGGGAATTACGTCTGTATAGGCTTGGTGGTGACCTAATGAGGATAAAATGAATGGCGAAGACGTCATAAACACCCAGTCCCCAAGCCAAGGGAATTAACGGTATGAGGGGGTTGATTCTGAAAACTGACCCGCGGCCATCGGACTAACGGCAAGCATTCTATCCATTTAGCCACAAAGCCGGACTTTCATTTGCTAAACATTAGGCTACCATCTCCACTGATCAGGGGTTGAGCATTGGCAGTACCAGAGGCCAGGGCAGTAGCTTGTGAAGCAGCCTTGACAACACAGCAGGCTTCTCCTTTGGCTATTGGCAGGAACTCAAAACGCTGAAGGCTTGACGTTCACTAAACCAACCATCGAAAATGGGTAACTTAAGTCTAGTGGTGGCCGACGTCTTGATCCCAGCATACGCCACTGTTTGTATTATTGCTGACAGTGATTTGATCCAGGGGCGTAGTGTTAGGGCCTGTAGTTCAGGTGGGCCGGACCTTTAAGGGACCTCGCAAACTCCTCGCAAAAATAAATATATATGGCCTTATGTCACTCTGGATGGAAATGGTCAGGGCCATTTTGTAGAACCAGCCTAAATAGTTTGTTTTACAATTCGTACGTAGAGAAATTGCCACTTGGTTGCATCTAGCAGCAGTTATTGTAACTGTTTTGAATGTAACACAGCACACCTTGACGTTACGATCGTCAATCGTCCTGACAACGTATAATTAAAAGAAACATAAGGATCTGGCCAGATGTCTTTCCTGACGGTAAAAGGTAATAAGTTGCCAGGATTTGAATCGCGGTATCCATCGTTTTACTTCTGTAAGTGTCTGACTTGCGTGTATGCAGGAACAAGGTCATGCGTATTTTTTGCTGAGATAACATGTCATTTCCGTTCACGTTTAAGCAAGCCGTAGCAGAAACTCACAGTACTGCTCCCAGTACATGCATACAACTTGGAGGAGACAACATGCATACAAAAAATGTATGATTTATTATTTTCATCCTCCCTTTTTAACATGTAAGTATGCCAGGTGTAGTATCTCGCACATTCTTGTCAGGGTGTTTCGAAAAGGAGAGTAACATGTATGCGTATATCAGTGTTCTGGTCGATAACCCGTATTAGCAATTACTATGCGAGTAACCGAGCGAGTTGGCTACGCAGTGTGCCTTCTTGATTTTCGCATGACGTGTATCAGTGTTCTAGTCGATAACCCGTGTATTTGCAATTACTGAGCGTCTTAGCAGTGCGGTATGTGTAACCGAGCGAGTTAGCTACGCAGTATTTTTTATTTTCGCACAAGACAAGGCAAATCATTTCAAGTTGTATGTTTGATAAATTCATATTATCGATTACTGAGCGAGTTAGCTACGCAGTATGGTTTCTTCTGTAGTTTTTGATTTTCGCACTAGGCAAATCATTGAAGTTGTACTTTCGCTATATCGTTTACTGAGCGAGTTAGCTACGCGATATGTGCACAGTGTGTTTCTATAGTTTTTTATTTTCGTACTAGGCAAATCATTGAAGTTGTACTTTGCTGTATAGTTTACTGAGCGAGATAACTACGCGATATGTGCACAGTGTGTTTCCGTAGCTTTTTATTTTTACACCAGGCAAACCACTGAAGTTGTACTTTGGCTATATTGTTTACTGAGCGAGTTAGCTACGCGATATGTGCACAGTGTGTTTCCATAGTTTATGATTTTGACACTAGGCAATTCATTGAAGTTGTACTTTTGCTGTGAACACATCAAACAATGTTCTGATCACATGTTGAAGTTAACAACATCGACTACAGTGTTCGATTCTAGTCTTGATATGTCTCAATCTGATCTTCATAGAACTAAGGTATCCCCTAACATGTTCTAAACATATGTTGTATCGACTACAGTGTTCGATTCTAGTCTTGATCACTTATTTAGTGATCTGAACACATCAATCAATGTTCTGATCACATGTTGAAGTTAACGACATCGAGAGCAGTGTTCGATTCTAGTCTTGTTATGTTTATTTTGTTATCTAATATTCTTAGAACAAAGGTATCCCCTGACATGTTCTAAACACATTTTGTATCGAGTACAGTGTTCGATTCTAGTCTTGATCACTTATATAGTGTTTTGAACACATCAATCAATGTTCTAATCACATGATGAAGCTAACAACATCGAGTGCAGTGTTCGATTCTAGTCTTGCTATGTTTCAATCTGATTTTCTTAGAACAAAGGTATCCCCTGACATGTTCTAAACACATGTATCGAGTACCGTGTCCTATTCTAGTTTTGATCGCTTATTTTGTGTTTTGTACACATCCATGAATGTTCTAATCACATGTTGAAGTTAACAATATCGAGTGCAGTGTTCGATTCTAGTTTTGTTATGTTTCAGTCTGATCTTCTTAGAACAAAGGTATCCCCTGACATGTTCTAAACACATGTTGTATCGAGTACAGTGTTCGATTCTAGTCTTGATCACTTATGTAATGATCTCAACACACCAATCAATGTTCTAATCACATATTAAAGTTAACGACATCGATTCTAGTCTTTTTATGTTTCAATCTGATCTTCTTAGAACAAAGGTATTCCTTAACATGTTCTAAACACATGTTGTATCGAGTAGAGTGTTCGATTTTAGTCTTGTTATGTTCTTTTGTAATCCGCAAGTCTAAACATGCACAATGACGTTGTCGCTGCACACTCACGCCTTAGCAATGCATAATCGATAAAGCTATGCTTTGACAGAGGAGGAGGGGGTGGAGGAGGTGGAGGAGGATGAGGAGGCTATAACAGCCGCCGCCATCTTGTGTAGTAACATCTAAGTGCTAATTAGAGTCGGGAGGGGCATCTTGTTTTAAATTAAGGACAGTCTCCTTCAAGATGGTAGATGAGAGGTTAGGCTCTAGAATTCATTAAAGTTTTAATGTTTAATGATGGTAGCTAACGGAATTTTTCAAAATTACCCACCACCACATTTCAAAAGTAGTAGCTAAAGATAGCAGCACGGTGCTCTGTTCATTAAAGATGGCAGCTGGATAATATTTCAAATTGCCGCCACCACATGTTGAATGTATGTAGCTAAAGATAGCAGCAGGATGCTTTGTTGATTAAAGATGGCGGATGATAGCTGACGGAATTTTTCAAATTACCCGCAGTACCGTAAAGATAGTAGCACGGTGCTCTCTTGATTAAAGATAGCGGATGACAGCTGTCAAAAAGCATGTAGATTTTAAATTTCCCATCACCACTACGATAAGGTTTAGTACCGTAAAGATAGCAACACTTAGGTAAGCGATGCAAGATGGCGGATGGCAGCTGTCAAAAAACACGTGGATTTTAAATTACCCACCACCACCACGATTAGGTTTAGTACCATAAAGAGGGCAGCACTGAGGTTTGCGATGCAAGATGGAGGATGACAGCTGTCAAAAAGCACGTGGAAATTGCCCGCCACCACATTTCAAAGCCATGTACCGTAAAGATAGCAGCACTAAGGTAAGCGATGCAAGATGGTGGATGACAGTTGTCAAAAAAGCACGTGGCTGTCAAAAAAGCACGTGGATTTTAAATTGCCCGCAGTGCCGTAAAGAGGGCAGCACTGAGGTTAGCGATGCGTTGTTGTTGTTGTTGAGGTTTTGTGCCGTTAAAATGGCACCACTGAGGTTAGCGATGCAAGATGGCGGATGGCCGCTGTCAAGAAAGCACGTGGCTTTGTTTACAAATTCAAATCTCGCGCTAAGATTAAAATTTTGAGGTTTAGTGCCGTAAAGATGGCAGCACTGAGGTTTAGACCCGTCAAGATAGCAGCACTGAGGTTAGCGATGCGTTGTTGTTTAAGGATGGCGGATGACAGCTGTCAAAATTACGTGGCTTTGTTTACAAATTCAAATCTCGCGCCAAAATTCAAATTTCCCGCTGGAGGAGGCCTCTGCGGAGGGTCTGAGGAGGAGGAGGAGGAGGAGGACGAGGGGGATGCCTCTGCAGAGGGCCTGTCGAGGTGGAGGCCGCAGAACTGTCACTTATACTACTCATGTGTCTCACAATCTCAATTGTCCCTTAAACGTCGGGTATTACAGCTAAAAAGAACAAACCTAACCCCATGGCACTACAGCCCATGAAGGGCCTTGGCCTACCAAGCGACCGTTGCTTAGCTCGAAGGCCTGCAGATTACAAGGTGCCGTGTGGTCAGCACGACTAATCCTCTTGGCTGTTATTCTTGGCTTTCTAGATTGGGGCCGCTATCTCACCGTCACATAGCTCCTCAATTCTTATCACATAGGCTGAGTGGACCTCGAACCAGCCCTCAGGTCCAGGTAAAAATCCATGTCCTGGCCGGGAATCGAACCCGGGGCCTCCGGATGAGAGGCAGGCACTCTACCCCTACACCACGAGACCGACTATTACAGCTAAAGCTAGTATATTTTATAAAATATCACATACTACTGCCCTGCTTATATGTTGACGTAACTCGTAGCACTATGCCTTACGAAATACCGAGCAAGTGGCCGTGCATTTAGGGTCGCGAAGCTGTGAGCTTGTATTCGGGAGATAGTGAGTTCAAACCCCACTGTCGGCAGCCCTGAAGATGGTTTTCCGTGGTTTCACATTTTCACATCAAGCAAATGCTGGGGCTGTTCCCTAATTAAGGCCACGGCCAATTCCTTCCCACTCCTAGCCCTTTCCTATCCTTTCGTCCTCATAAGACCTATCTATATCGGTGCGACGTAAAGCAAATTGTAAAATTAAAAAAAGTGAAATAATAATCATTTAAACACTTTTAGACACTATATTCTCCCTTGAAATGTCTTTGTGTTTAACATACTTGGCAAATTTCAGTTCCCCTGTGCTTGTTATGTGTAACTGTTATATTTTATTCTATATTTGTGTACGGTCGTGACTTGGAATCCATTGAGATGCACTTCTCTGAATACGGGGTCATTTTCACCATCTTTGTTCCTCACAACAATGTGGTGAATACAAATACGCTTCATTATTCTTATATAATGACGCAATTGTTTTAACGTATTTCTGAAAAATGCACCATTTTGAACAGAGGATGCCAAAAGCACATTATTCACCTCCAAGATCCTCATAACCGATAAATAATTTAAGGTCGTCCGGCTCCATGACTTAATGGTTACCGTGCTGGCCTGTGGGCCAGAGGGTTCCGGGTTCGATTTCCGGGGGTCGGGAATTCTAACCTTCATGGTTAATTTCAGTGGCTCAGGGGCTGGGTGTTCGTGTTGTCTCCAACATCCCTGCATCTCACACACAACACATAACACTATCCTCCACCACAATAACACGCAGTTACATACACATGGCAGATGCCGCCCACCTTCATCGGAGGGTCTGCCTTACAAGGGCTGTACTCGGCTAGAAACAGCCAGACGAAATTATAATTGAAGGTTGTTTCTGGCTCGAGCACGTACGTTTTCAATGGATTTGCCTCATCGACAATGAGAACGTTTGGTAATATTTCGGAATAAGTTGGATATTCGTAGTCTGGTGGCATCTTGAAACCATTGTTTTCGAGGCTCGTGCATAGTGAAGAAGCAGCAAACGTACCGCCGTCATTTTGGCTACCTTCCGCACCTGTGTCAATGGCTAAGAAATTGTATTCCGAATCAGAAACAACTTGCAGGATTACTGAGAAAATACTTTCTGTAGTTTTAAAATTTCGATCCGTAATGTGGGGGACATTTTATTCTGCAGTGATTTCCATCAAGTGCTCCTACATATAAATTCCATATAAGTCCCATAACCACACTCTTGATTGCTTCAATCGTTGAAATGAAATGAAATGAAATGAAATGGCGTATGGCTTTTAGTGCCGGGGGATTCCAGGACGGGTTCGGCTCGCCAGGTGCAGGTCTTTTGATTTGACACCTGTAGGCGACCTGCGCGTCGTGATGAGGATGGAATGATAATGGAGACAACATATACACCCAGCCCCCGTGCCAGGGAAATTAACCAATGATGGTTAAAATTCCCGACCCTGCCGGGAATCGAACTCGGGACCCCTGTGGCGAAAGGCCAGCACGCTAACCATTTAGCCATGGAGCCGGACGCTTCAGTCGTTCAGTAATGTGCACGGGGAATTGCTATTCTACTAGGTTTCTCCAGAGTAATTTGCACGTGTCTATGACAATGGATTTCACGGTTGAAGTATCGCACTCAGAAAGAATACACCAGCATTTTAAATAAAGTGCCGGTGGCTAAAGTAATCTATTAGCAGCAATAGCTGTAATTTATTATCAAAATGCAAGAGTATTTCAAACCGTGTGGTAGATTTTACACTAACAAGGAGGCAACAAGTTTTGTTTCCCATAAATAAATAAAAATGATTAAATTAAACTCTGTAAGTGTTAAGTGCTACCAAATCTACCAATAATAACAGATATAAATTATGTCCCCCTCTGTGGTGTAGTGGTCAGTGTGATTAGCTGCCACCCCTGGACGTCCGGGTTCGATTTCCGGCTCTGCCACGAAATTTGAAAAGTAGTACGAGGTCTGGAACTGGGTCCACTCAGCATCGGGAGGTCAACTGAGTAGAGGGGGTTCGATTCCCACCTCAGCCATCCTGGAATTGGTTTTCCGTGGTTTCCCGCTTCTCCTCCAGGCGAATACCGGGATGGCACCTAACTTAAGGCCACGACCGCTTCCTTTCCTCTTCCTTGTTTATCCTTTTCAATCTTCCCATCCCCCAAAAGGCCCCTGTTCAGCATACAGTAGCAGGTGAGGCAGCCTGGGTGAGGTATTGGTCCTCCTCCCCCGTTGTATCCCGTTGTATCCCCGACCCTAAGTCTGAAGCTCTAGGACACTGCCCTTGAGGCGGTAGAGGTGGGATCCCTTGCTGAGTCCGAGAGAAAAACCAACCCTGGAGGATAAACAGATTAAGAGGAGGAAGAAGAAGAAAAAGAAGAAACTATACATGTACACTAGTATAAACATGAGGTAGTGTCCTTTGTTTGTGCGTCTGTTACTATTTAACTCAAAACGGCATGACCGATTATTCTGTATCTCTTCCTTTATCACATTACACGCCCCATCCCAAACGACTCCCACACCCACACACAGCCACCCCATTAATTCAGAAAACAAGTTTATTTCAGAAACTTTTTATTTTGTTTACTTTTTCAGAGGATGAAACTCGAGTTAAATGGGAGAACGTGAGTGATAATTACAGAAAGGAACTTTAAATGACGGTGAAAATTGAATGTTATTTTCACAGAGTAAATTTGTACGCACTTCCTATATAGTCATTGTCGCGTCCTATGTCTCCAGTAGCCGTCCTGCCACGTCCTGTGTGCCCTTCCGCTGTTTGAGCAAACACGTCTCTTCAGAGAAGCCATTAGGTGTCTAGGCGCTTACTCAGCAGCGTCAGCAGGCTAGTCTCGAACATTCTGGCACTCCTTGACTTTGCGACGAAATCTTTCTCTGAAAATTAAAACGTAACATATGAATATTGTATTCTTTGAAATGTCGAATCGGCGGTAATCTGCTCTTCCTTTCTGCCACGGCGCTTTGTAATAAAACATATTTACCGCTCGGAGACTCTCATCTGCTTGGGATGCGATCGGCTCGGCATTCTTCTTCCAAAGCTGGTACAGAAGGGAATTAAGTACTACGCGTACTATCGCTACTAAATGAGAATGGACCTGGTTAAATGTTTAATAATTAATTTATTCTAATTGAAATTAATTAAATTCCAAAAGAAATTAAGTGGGCAATAAAATAATTAAATTTACTCAAACTGTAAATAACAATCGATAGTTTGGTTACGCCATAAGCAACAATACTCCATAACTGATGAATTAAATTGAAATTAATTGCTGACACCGCAGGTGTGCAATATTAATTAAATGACTGACGTAACCTTAGTTACGTTCCATCTAAAATGTCAAATACAATTAAGGTTACATAAGGTAACTCTGAGCAGTGTTAAAGTTATATTTAGTTAATTGACAGTTACCAAAATTAAAACCATAAGAAATTACATTGAATGATGTGAATTGCCACTGCTCCAATAAATGACAGGAGTTTCCTGAGAACACACCTTAGTTTGGGAGTTCACTGCTCCCTGTTATATTACTATTATCTAAATTAGCATAACATTAGGTATGGTCTCAACTGACCTTTCATGACCTGGTATCGGATGGATACTCAAACAAAATTTATCCCTGAGCATTTTATGATCACTCTGTTGTCAACATGGTTTCTCCGATTTAAAAAGTTTATAAATAAATCAGCTGAACAGACCTGCCTAACATTTACATATTAGCATTACACATTTAAATGTTTAACCCAACCGGGTCTGCATGATTCCCGTATATTTTACCCAGTTATTAAAGAAGTGTCTTCAAGTCTACAGCTTTACACTTACAGTCCTACTTATTTACGTTTCTACAGAGGCCTGTTCAGTGATTTAATTATTCAGCTATAATTTGCTTGGACATTGTAAGCGAAATGTTGTTTTAAAAGACGTAACCAAGCTGCCTTCCACCCTAAGGTTACTGACCTCATATTTACATTACAGCATAGGTGAATCCTCCCACGTTGACCACGAAACAAACTAAATGACAAGAGAAAGAATCAGCTAAGCCTCAGTTATCCTAATTATACCATCTAAATACACTCCTGAAAGAGAAGACACCCTATCGTATCTAATATTATTTATACAGAGCAATAAAATCACGTACCAATTCGACTGTTATTTACTTCTCAGATGCTGACCGCACCTGTCATTCAAATTACTGAATATTACTGCATGTTCTAATGATTTCACTCGTCACAGTGGCTATGGTGATGTCTCACTGTGGACAGTGCGTGTGACCAAGTCCAAGTATGTCATATCATGGTCACTACAATAATTTAAACAAGTCTGAAATATCGCTTAACTTTAACATCGATAGAGTCAGATCAAAAACCATTAGGCATGAAAATTCATCCGGCTGCAAGATCCTCGTAAATTATCCAATACTAAACCTTCCATGATAAAATTATGAAAGAAAGGTCAAACAAAAATTCATGGACATAAATAATATTATTTAACCTTCGTACCAAATGTTACAGCGTTAGGTATCTATAGTTTGATTATTATTAATAATATTATTCACAGGTGTAATTTTAAAGTAAAATAATTGGGTATCAATTTAACTCTTCTTCATATCAGAGGACACAATCTGGAATCAACTCAATATCAATTAAATATTCCCAGTGCGTCTGGATGTTGCAAATATGACGGTCTTTATATCCTGTGTTCGAGCATTTATAATCAGACACCTGCCTTTCTCTATTACAAAGCGGCTAGTCCATCTTTATTTCATTTCTCATTTTCAACGTAGATTCTTATTTCTATCTTATTATTTCATCGGAGATTTATTAATATTCCTTCCATCCTTTCTCGTAGATATTCGCTCTCTAGCTCGTCACCGGTTAATCAAGATTTATTTTCCCTGATACCTCAACGTAACATTTTTCTCCTCTTGCGGGGATTTATGTCTTTCTCATTTTCCTGTTGTTCGATATTTTCATTTATATCAGACCTTAACTCACTTCTACACATCCGGTCAGCACTGTATCAACCAACTCACTGTTACGTGAACAATGCAAGACATTTACCATTTATTTCTTGTAAGTTCCCAATTATTTTATTACTGCATGGCTAATCAATGACAGATCATTCCATGGATATCAATATCCACCTATTCTGACGTTATGTTGAAAACTTCGTAAAATTCATAACTGAGAGTTAGTTAAATTACTCATGGAAATCGCATAAACACGTCGTCAATAATATGACAATTATTATTATTATTATTATTATTATTATTATTATTATTATTATTATTATTATTATTATTATTATTATTATTATTATCTTTGCGACCCATCACTACGAAATTTTCCTTCGCAACACAACATATTATTATTTTACTTCATATTTTTATTCTCATATGATATAGAAATTAGGGACACGGTAGATATAATTTTAGATAATTAAACGGCACAGTAGATATCCCAAAATCTTGAACATAATGAAATCATACATGTTAAGCAGATACTGATTTAATGTTGGTCCCTCAACATTAATTTACGGCATGTCCATAATCTATGGTACGTGACCTACTATTTACATTTAAAACTGCCCTTTCTAAAACCTAAGATAAAGAAAAGTTGGCATAATTATATCTAGCGGATGACAGCGTGGTCACGGATGTAGCTAATTATTTACATATTAATTAAAACAACATTTCAGTGATCTGGCACTTACATTCTCCAAGCTGCGTTCGTCGGGCTACCCCATGCCGCCCTCGGCACCTTCCTTGGATTTAGGCCATGTTAAATATTAGCGTTGTCATGGTGAAGATTGGTGTATATCCAAATTGGCACATTTATACACTGATAACAGTGATAACACTCGTTTATTTTATGCACCCACGTAACACTCTTCTTCAAATTAATTCTATGCTCTAATACTAATAGTTATCCTAACACACTCCCAGTGATAATTTCACTCTATCATCGTGGTGTGACGCTGTTTTAGAGTTACGTAATTTCCTATCAGCTGGTGTGGTCTGCGGGAAAAGAAATGGTCTTCTTAAAGTCTCGGTGAATGGGATACCTGTTCTAGACGGCTGACTAGTGATTGTTTCCACTCTTCCCGTTCTCGTTCATTGACCTCTGCTTGTTGGGTCAAAGGAATGTCCGTAATGAGCTCAAGGACAGGCTATTGAACTTGGAGACTGATGACTACACAAGAGATTGTCATTTGCCAAAATGTTCCCATCTCTACCGGCTCAGAATATTCCGTTAGTCTGTGCTGAATTTAGCCTGTCCCCCCTCCACCGTTTTTAGAATAAACCGGCTACTTTTATCTTGACTTTATACTTGCCCCCTTGTCTCATGAAATCGTACATTGTCCTAGGCAATAGCAAGTTATTACGCTAAGAAAGTCGACCACTTAGAGCCTATCTTCTCCACGGGAGGTAAATAAATATAGTTTATGAATATTCACTTGTATTTCCGAATTATATTGATGCAAGCTCTGAATAGTCGGTCACTTGGCGTTCACTCGAAGCCGGTTCAACACGCACACAGCTGATCATACTGAGACTGAAGTAGACTGACTGACTGACTGACTGACTGCTCCCTGACTGACTGATGTTTCCGTTCACATCTCTGTTATAAATCTTCGGTCCGACTGCGTGATTCTAACTCAGCTTCCGGTGATATCACGGAGCGTCACAAATTAATCCAGTGGCTTCACTAAATCATTAACACGTGTCCGTTGTTCCTTATTTTTTGTATCACGATACGGAGCTGAATGTATGAGTACGATCGTATCGTTTTGTATAATTCACTTGGCGTGGGTTCGATTAAACTAACGTCGGTTATTTGTTTGATGGCACCACTAATTTTACTTCCGCTTGCATCCACGCCACGCACACGTGATCAGTCGCACAAAACGATTGTATTCCACCTAAGTTGTATTTAGTTTAACTGGGTCCACCAAAAATTATATTCACCCTAATACAGTCATTAGAAGCCCAATTGATGTGCATTCTTACACAAACTCACGAGAAAGACTAAAATATATTCAGAGGGAAATTTCGGCGATTAAGAATGGACCAATTTGATTGGCTGAGCAATTTTTCTACGGGGTCTACTCTCCTAATTCCAAGGACTTCGGCTGTCCTCTGTCCTTTTCGCATATCTCAGGTTTCTCTGTCTAACACAGATGCGTGGAAAATTCAGGAATGTTTGGCTCCCAGGGTGCGGCAAGCGAATGTTCCCAGAGTGCGGCGAGCGAATGTTCCCAGGTAATTGCCTGGGTGTAGCTTCCTAATAAGTTATTTATGATATAATTCCTTAACAACCGCCAACGGAACGTGCTCTGCCTCTTCGAAGATTACTTAAATCTTCTACGTAGGTGGGCTGTGACAACTCTGCTGTCCTTGCTAAAATTGTCGAATGCTACTTCAATTCTACTCGTGATGGAACATCGTCAATGGCTAAGTCTCCAATCGCGATGAAACTTGGAAAACAAATTGAGGTACACGTAAAAAAAGGATGTCGATGTCAATTTTGGGTGCCGACATTCATTAGAGCAATAACTAAGGGGCCTAGAAGTTGCTACATTTCAAGTTCCGCGCGAACAGAGAAGCGGTGAAGTAAGACTACAGGTCTGCCTGCAATTACTGTATATCTACTGCATATATAAATGCACATCTTTTTTATTTTTCAAGGCTTTTCTTATTACGTCATACTTTACTACATTCCATGTCATACTCGTATCAAAGTTGTCTATGCATTAAATTGATTTATATTCGGCAACCATTACTGCAATTGAAATGTGTTGTATCTGTCACTGAAAAACATAAATAAATCGTTCAGTACAAATAAAATAAAAATATTCCTTATACCAGAGTACGCAATACGGAAAATACCAATAGTTTCAAACAGGAAGTTTATAATTGTTGTTGTCCACGATTTTGTTATGACACAACTGATAGCGTACAGAAAGTGAGAAGGGGAGGACGTGGGCATAAAAAGAAGGTCTGGACCTGTAACCAGGTTCTGGTATCCCGAGGTACCGAATCTCATTACATTCACTGAGATCCTCTACCTGGGCACGAATTTCTTTAAATAAAAAGATATTTAATGTTGTTTAAAGGTGGGTGATTTCATTTAATTAATTTCATACATGTGTATGGGCTGGGGTTCTGGGGCGGAGCATGATTGCATTGAGTAAGATGGTGTGGACTGGGTGCTGTTGGATGAGAGTCAGGAGGTGGAGAAGCTTGGTGGAAAATGACTGGATATTTATGAATAGAATGGAGATGGGAGGAGAGGAATTCACGCGTTTGGGTCGACAATCCATCAAACAAGGTTCTCCAAACAGGTGAATTGAAAATGGGAATTTAGGCATGAGTGGGTGGTGACAAAATGTAGGTTTAAAGTCTGATTGGCGGCTGCTTGAAGGTGAGAGAGGATTAATGTATCAATCAATCAATACTGATCTGCATTTAGGGCAGTCGCCCAGGTGGCAGATTCCCTATCTGTTGCTTTCCTAGCCCTTTCTGAAATGATTTCAAAGAAATTGGAAATTTATTGGTCGGTGATATGGGAATAGATTGAGGAGAGTAAGGGTGGTGAAGCGAATTATATCTTCTATGGTAGGGGTTGCGGAGGAGGGGCTTTGGCAGGATCCACTCGGTGGTGCTGGCGATATATTGAAACACCTGTAGATAGAAGTCTGTCAAGGTCTTCTGTGGTGGGGACCAGCACCCGCACCATGAAGGTCGGCCCGGATGCGTTCTTAATTCGGAAAACTTTCCTGGCGGAACGCCCTCGATGTTAAGTTCCGCCAGGATCCCGGAGTCTGGAATATCCGGGTCGACTCCACTGATGACAAAGCTGAAGAGACTGTGTCGGGGAGGAGGGGGCGGAGTCTTTTATTTGGGTTGTGAAATAACTTTAAATGGTAAAGTGGAGCCCTGTTGATGAGCACCTACTGACTTTGAAAGATGGCTGGCCGCTTCTTCACTGGTGACTTTGAAGAGGTGTCTATCGTTGGTAGGCCTGATGTCGGCGATGTCTTCACGGCGAAAATTGAAGCGGAGAAGTGTTCGGAAGATCTGCGATGAGGGGAAATCAGGGGATGGGTTATGATGGAGACAAATATGGGTAGTCTGGGGTGGTTTTTGCAGGAAGCGGGGATTAGGGATAGGACGATGAGTGCCGAAGAGGGGAGGGAATTTGGTGTTGGATGATGTATTTATTGGTGGAGTGTTGGCTGTTTCCATGGAGATAGTGTTCTCTGAAGGTGGAGGAGGCGTTGACTCGATGGCGACGACTTTAGGTGGTACTGGTTCCTGTGGTGCGATTAGATGCCGTTTAACTCCCTTAGAGGGCTCTTGTTGCGGCGCTGGTGGGACTAATAGGTGACGTCCGTATGTAGATGTTGATGGAGTGGGATGCACCTTGGAACACATGAGGCCCGTGGCATGGGCTTGGGAGAGTGTCACAGATGGAGATGATGGCAGTACAGCAGTGGTGGTGGTGGTTGCTGTCGAGGTGGTAGCGGTTGTGGCGGCGGCGATGGAGCTGGTGGCAGTGATATCCATGATGACAGATGTCTAGAAGAAAGAAAAGTCTCTTGGGGGTAAAACGAGAGCTGGGAACGGGGCTGTTGCTCCTATGATTGCAATCGGTAGTGCGATTGCAGCGCTCCGCCCGGTGTTCTTCGGTAGTAAACTGTTGTTTAGAAACCAATCGGTGCTTCGGAGGGCGAGCGGTGGCCGAACGGAGGACGGAGGAACAGTACTGAATGTGTGCTCGCTTGCAGTTCTGGTAGTGGTGCGCAACGGATGTGCTAGCGACGTAGTAAACTGCTTTGTAGGTATGAAGAAGGTGAATATATGAAATATATACATTCTCATATTTTATCGTTAGTGTTTTATTATTATTATTATTATTATTATTATTATTATTATTATTGTTGTTGTTGTTGTTGTTGTTGTTGTTGTCCACCTCTGTGGTGTAGTGGTTAGTGTGATTAGCTGCCACCCGCGGAGGCCCGGGGTCTATTCCCGACTCTGCCACGAAATTTGAAAAATGGTATGAGGGCTGGAACGGGGTCCACTTAGCCTCGGGAGGTCAACTGAGTAGAGGGGGATTCAGTTCCCTCCTCAGCCATCCTCGAAGTAGTTTTCCGTGGTTTCCCACTTCTCCTCCAGGCAAATGCCGGGATGGTACCTAACGTAAGACCGCGGCCGCTTCCTTCTCTCTTCCTTGTCTATCCCTTCCCATCGTCCCATCCCCCACAAGGCCCCTGTTCAGCATAGCAAGTGAGACTGCCAGGGCGAGGTACTGGTCTTCCTCCCCGACCACCGGGTGAGTTGGCCGTGCGGTTAGGGGCGCACAGCTGTGAGCTTGCATCCGGGAGATAGTGGATTCGAGCCCCACTGTCGGCAGCCCTGAAGGTGGTTTTCCCATTTTCAAACCAGGCAAATGCTGGGGCAGTACGTTAAGGCCAGGTCCACTTGCTTCCCTCTCCCAGGCCTCTCCTATCCCATCGTCGCCATGAGACCTATCTGTGTCGATGCGACGTAAAACAACTTGTAAGAAAAGTATCCCCGACCCAAAGTCTCACGTTCGAGGACACTGCCCTTGAGGCGGTAGAGGTGGGATCCCTCACTGAGTCCGAGGGTAAAACCAACCCTGGAAGGTAAACGGAAAGAAATAGTTTTATTATTATTATTATTATTATTATTATTATTATTATTATTATTATTATTATTATTATTATTATTATTATTATCATTATTATTGTTGTTGTTGTTGTTGTTTTACGTCCCACTAATCACTTCTGTGTTTTTCTGCGACGTCGAGGTGCCGGCATTTTGTCCTACAGGAGTTCTTTAATATGCCGGTAATCCCGCCGAAATGAGACTGTCGCATTTGAGCACCTTCAAATACCACCGAGCAAAGTCAAAGTTGAAACCGCAAACTTCAGCTCAGAAGGCCAGCGTTCTACCTTCTGAACTACACAGTCCAGTAAAGCATATAAACAATTCCAATCAGTTCTTACTCTTCAGTAATAATGAGCTACGAGTATAATTCATGTAAGAGCATCGTATATAATACCTGTTTAACATGCAATGGAATATAGTTATTACTTAAACATTTTAACAATATTGTACATGCATTTGCAAGGGTACAATATATGGCAATATTCAATCTACATTATTCTATCCACTTGCACTTACTGCAAACTGAATTTCAGCACATAAAAATCTGATATCCATAGCATAAAAAATAATGCGCAATCTTGAAACGACTGCAGCATTTGAATGACAAACGTAGGAAAATACATGCATCTGTGGAGTTAGTACTGAAACCTAAATTGTAATGCCACCCAATATCACCGTTACCACATTCTCCACATTAATGCATTTGAATTTTCCACCAGTGAATTCAATCGGAGGACTACCAGAGGTCTCCGGAAGAAGAGCGAAAACAACTGTTTCTCTCCGCTCCTACAGTTCCCAGTTCTAGGAAAAACACCCTCGTCTTTAGGGTGAACCCCGGAGATGAAAGAATTACCGAACCCACGCCGATGTAACGGAGACTGATGTCATGATGAATGCAGAGCTTCTTGGGAAACCATCGCAGTAATATAATTCCCGACGTCGATGGCAAGTCCCGAGGTGAAACCTCACGAATTACTATGTCCACCTGCCGAGACCACGCTTTCAAGGAGCCATGAACTCCCGTGACTGCTTGCTGTGTAACGCAATCCGTTGGACGGTGAAAGACCAAACCACTGATTTCGTTGAAGTCGGCGAGGTAGCTGAAGTAAAGATGGTGAGCCACCCGGCCGAGAAAAAACTAAGAGGAGTTGCTTCGGAGAATTGCAGTAAATTGCCTTCATATTTATTTCCTAAAAGTCTTTATTGGGCTGTCTCCAATCTCTGATGCGCCCATCTGAGCCAGAAACATTGAATTTCGATTCATAGCAGGAAGTTACAGTCTTCCACCAGTACATAGCTTTGCTAAGATGCTCCTTAGCAAATTGTTGTCGCGTGATCCTATTTATTTTATTGACATAGGGCTTCGTTCTTGCAGTTCGCCCGTGATAATCACCTCTATACAGGGTTATTCACCTAAGATGTTACACGGAAATAACATCTAAACCATTAAATATATCGCTATTCTGTTTTCATATTCGTAAATGTTACCCAGGGGCTTGTAACATAATGTGCTACTTATTCTCATGGGGTGTCCGGATCCATGGCTAAATGGTTAGCTTGCAGACCTTTGGTCACAGGGGTTCCGGGTTCGATTGCCGGCAGGGTCGGGAATTTTAACCATATTGGTTAATTGACCTGGCACAGGGACTGGGTGTATATGCCGTCTTTATCCTCATTTCATCCTCATTTCGAAGCGCAGGTCGCCTACGGGTGTCAAATCAAAAGACCTGCACCTGGCGAGCCGAAGTCCTCGGACACATCCCGGCACTAAAACCCATACGCCATTTCATTCTCATGGCGTGATTAGGCCTAATAACCATGAAATTGACACTAACTCCATATTTTTAAATGGAACTGCACGAATACATACAACTGGCCTAAAAGTTCAACTGCGTACAAGTTCAAATATGTAAGTATTTTCAAAATCGGACAGTTACTTTTGAGATATCAATAAAAAACACTTCGGGCTTTTGCGTGCCGCAACGGACAGCGTGCGGTCGGCCAACGACACGCAAGCTGTTTTCTGGGATTGATTTCATCCACTGAACGGATACCAGGCATGTACTGTAAGCTACCGTAGACATAATGTGATGTACCGTAGCATACCATGGGTATACAACGTTATTGTATGACTGGCGAACACACAACGGGGAAGGGAGATTAAAGTGTTTTGTTTTGAAGTCTATGTGTAACAGGTCAGCGTCATAACAATTACACTGACGAGACGTTGCTGTATGTTCTTGTGCCCACGCCCTTAGGATCATCAATCAATCACTACTGATCTGCATTTAGGGCAGTCGCCCAGGTGTCAGATTCCCTATCTGTTGTTTTCCTAGCCTTTTCTTAAATGATTGCAAAGAAATTGGAAATTTATCGAACATCTCCCTTGGTAAGATATTCCAATCCTTAACTCCCCTTCCTATAAACGAATATTTGCCCCCAATGTGTCCTCTTGAATTCCAAGTTCATCTTCATATCGTGATCTTTCCTACTTTTAAAGACACCACTCAAACTTATTCGTCTACTGATGTCCTTCCATGCCATCTCTCCGCTGACAGCTCGGAACATACCACTTAGTCGAGCAGCTCGTCTCCTTCCTCCCAAGTCTTCCCAGCCCAAACTTTGCAACATTATTGTAATGCTACTCTTTGTCGGAAATCGCCCAGAACAAATCGAGCCGCTTTTCTTTGGATTTTTTTCAGTTCCTGAATCAAGTAATCCTGGTGAGGGTCCCATACACTGGAACCATACTCTACTTGGGGTCTCACCAGAGACGAATATGCTCTCTCCTTTACATCCTTACCACAACCCCTAAATACCCTCATAACCATGTGCAGAGATTTGTGCCCTTTATTTACAATCATATTTATGTGATTACCACAATGAAGATCTTTCCTTATGTTAATACCTTAGTATTTACCATGATCCCCAAAGGGAACTTTCACCCCATCAACGCAGTAATTAATACTGAGAGAATTTTTCCTATTTGTGAAACTCACAACCTGACGGTTATCCCCGTTTAACATCATACCATTGCCTACTGTCCATCTCTCAACATTATTGAGGTCATTTTGCAGTTGCTCACAATCTTGTAACTTATTTATTACTCTGTACAGAATAACATCATCTGCAAAAAGCCTTATCTCTGATTCCACTTCTTTACACATATGATTTATATATATAAGAAAACATAAAGGTCCAATAATACTGCCTTGAGGAATTCCCCTCTTAATTATTACAGGGACAGATAAAACTTCACCTACTCTAATTCTCTGAGTTATATTTTCTAAAAACCGAGCCACCCATTCAGTCACTCTTTTGTCAAGTCCAATTGCACTCATTTTTGCCAGTAGTCTCCCATGATCCACCCTATCAAATGCTTTAGACAGGTCAATCGCAATGCAGTCCAATTGACCTCCTGAATCCAGGATATCTGCTATATCTTGCTGGAATCCTAGAAGTTGGGCTTCAGTGGAATAACCTTCCCTAATCTCAAACTGCCTTCTATCAAACCAGTTATTAATTTTGCAAACATGTCTAATATAATCAGAAAGAATGCTTTCCCAAAGCTTACATGCAATACATGTCAAACTGACTGGCCTGTAAGTTTCAGCTTTATGTCTATCACCCTTTCCTTTATATACGGGGACTACTATAGCAACTCTCCATTCATTTGGTCAAGTTCCTTCATGCAAACAATAATCAAACAAGTACTTCTGATGTTGTACTATATCCCAACCCATTGTCTTTAGTATATCCCCCGAAACCTTATCAATTCCAGCTGCTTTTCTAGTTTTCAACTTTTGTATCTTACTGTAAATATCATTGCTGTCATAGGTAAATTTTGATACTTCTTTAATATTAGTCACCTCCTCTGTCTGGATATTATCCTTGTAACCAACAATCTTTACATACTGCTGATTGAATACTTCCGCCTTTTGAAGATCCTTGCATACACACTCCCCTTGTTTATTAATGATTGCTGGAATGTCCTTCTTTTTCACTAACATTTGTATGTCTGCCAATTATGCTTGTCATTATGTTATCCTTAGCTGACTTCTTTGCTAGATTCAATTTCCTAGCAAGTTCTTTCAATTTCTCCATACATCCACACTCTATTTCTTTCCAACCTGCACCTCCTTCTTAGTCTCTTCAATACTCTGTTATAATATAGTGGATGTTTACCATTCCTTACTACCTTTAAAGGTAAAAGCCTATTTTCACATTCCTCAACAATTGCTTTAAACCAATTCCCAGAGTCTGTTTACATTTTTATTTACCGTTTCCCATCGATCATAGTTACTCATTAAAAACTCCCTCATGCCTGTTTTATCAGCCATGTCGTACTGCCTAATAGTCCTAATTTTAAAACCTTTCTTTCACATTTATTTTAATTACCTCAAAAACAGCTTCGTGATCACTAATACCATCTATTACTTCGGTTTCTCTATAGAGCTCATCTGGGTTTACCAGCACCACATCCCTTTCTCTTCAGCTGAAAATTGTTTAAGGCCTTTTGAGTTTCAAATTATTCAAATAGCACAACTCTTTTATGCTGACAATAATGTTATTGCGGCAATAGAAAATCAATGGAGAAATCTGCATCATATCCAGTTAAGAACACTGAAATTTTGGGCAAAAGTTCAATCAATCATCAATCAATCACTACTGATCTGCGAAATCTACCTCGGACGGTATTCATTTGCTTTTCTAGAAGGAGTTCTTCAGGTGTCCTTTGTTACGTTTATTTCTCAATTCATACAGTGGTATGTACTGTACACTCAACCCATTGACAATAATTAACGCTTTCGTAATGTTCCTGTAAAGTCAAAGTAATTATTTTATTTCTTTTAATACATCAACCCTCCCTGCCCTGTCATATACACTTTGCAAACCCATCACATGTGTACGATATGCTTTCTTGCCTGGTATCCATTCTTTGGTTGGTACCACACCCACGGCGTCTTTCATCGACCTCTCTGACTTGACTGCTCCGTACTCCGTAGCAACTCCTCTTCATTTGTTGATCGGCTAGGTTGCTCCTCAAATTTAATTCAGCTCCCAGCCGAACTAAATAAGCAAGCGGCCGACTCCACGAAGGAACGTCAGCCTCCCGATCATATATAGCTGTGTAATTGTCGGAGATGATCCTGCCCTCTCCGACCACAAGATCCTCAGTGAACTCCACATGGAAGGCGCCCCAGCTCGCAGCGTGTCCAGGATAAAGAACGGCTCCGATCCAACACCTCTCGTCCGTCTTCATCTCCCTACTGAAGACGACGGCCTGCATCTCATCTGCAACGGGGTGTATATCTACCGCCAACTACACTACGTGGAACTTACTCCTCGGAATCTATTATCCCCGCAACCTGACGACGCGTCAGCCACGCCTGCAGCAGCTGCACCACCACCGTTGACGCCACAGCCATCGTGTTCGTCCTATTTCTGCCCTACCCCCTCACCACCACCACCGCCACTACCACGACCTCTGCACATACCCTTTCCTACATTCCTATCACTACTGTCGCAACGTTCCATCCTTCACCAATTATGACTTCAACTCTCCCTATCCTTCCAACCCCTGCACAACCTAGTCCTCGGTACATATCACCTCCGCAACATGATGCAACATCGGCCACACTCGAAGCAGCCGTCCCACCACCGCCACCACCATCTTCCCGAGCCGAAGCTGAAGCATCTGCCACGCCTGCCACAACATCCGTAGCCGCCGCACCATCGCAACCACCACCATCTTCCAACGCCATGTACAGCTGTGTTATCCGCGGCGTTAACCCTTTCATCACCGACCAAGAAGTACTCCAGGAACTCCACAAAGAAGGCGTCGCAGCCCGTCACGCCTTCAGAATCAAGAACATCAACGGTCCAACGTATCTGGTCCACTTCCATCTCCCCAACGAAGATAGTGTACAGCGCCTCATCCACAGCGGAGCCCATATATACCGCCAACTCCTCAAAGTAGAGCCCTCTCGTTCCCCACCCCAACCTTCTGTTTGGCATCACCCCAACAACACCCATCCTTGCACCCGCCCTTCCTCCCTCCTTCATATGAATCTCGTCAACCCATCCGTCCACTCCTCCCCTCAACTAGTGTCTTCTTCCTACCGCCCCAGACCCTTGAGCTCATCCGACTCTTCACAACTTCCTTAAACAATCCCATCGCCACCCTGCACCTCTTCACACTTCATCTCACCCCGGCAGTTCAATCTAAACCTTCACTCCTTGCACACATCCTCTGTAACTTCAGCCAAGAGGCCCTCATCCTTCCTCATCCACTAAAACATATCTTCCTTTTCCCCTCATTTTCTTTCAACATATTTCCTGCCTTCTCACACTTCTCCCGGTCCGAGAGAGCGCGTTACGCTTTAGGGGGCCCACCCCGTCCTTCAGGGCGGGGAATGAAAACACCATAAAAAATCACACCCAGGAAACTGTTAGCACGTCAATATATCCTTGTCCGAGTACATGCTGTCTGATGCAGCATGCAAAACCGCGCATGCTGTTCTTATTGATATCTCGAAACAGTAACTGTCCGATTTTAAAAATACTTACATGTTTGAACTTGTACGCAGTTGAACTTTTAGGCCAGCTGTATGAATTTGTGCCGTTCCATTTTAAAATATGGAGTCAGTATCAATATCTCGGTTATTAATCACCCCATGAGAATACGTAGCACATTATTTTACAAGCCCCTGGGTATCATTTACGATAGGAAAAGAGAATACCGATAGCTTTAATGGTTTAGAGACCGGGCGAGTTGGCCGTGCGGTTAGGGGCGCGCGGCTGTGAGCTTGCATCCGGGAGATAGCGCGTTCGAATCCCATTGTCGGCAGCCCTGAAGATGGTTTTCCGTGGTTTCTCATTGTCACACCAGGCAAATGCTGGGCTGTACCTTAATTAAGGCCACGCCACTTCCTTCCCACTCCTAGCCTCTTCCTGTCCCATCGTCGCTATAAGACCTAACTGTGTCGGTGCGACGTAAAGCCATTAGCAAAAAAAATTGTTCCTAGTTAATTTTAATTGGTTTAATTTCTCAGTAACTACAGAACTATACTATGTAACCTTTACCGAAGTCTCGGTTATAAAAATGTATTCGATTAAAACACAGAAAAGTATAACTTACGAACAAAATTAAATAAAAACTGTTTAAATAAAGTTTGAAAGATATCAAACCACGCAACTGTTAAGCCTATTATTAACTTCACGCGAAGAGAGCTCCTTCGAAACTGAGTCGACTGGTTGTTACTACACCAGCTTCTTATTGGTTGTCGAACTGTCGTTGAATAAATGTGTGACAACAGTAAAAAATGTTCTGCAAAATTTGTGCATATTACGACTTCAGGTGTACTACACAGAATGAACGTATTATTTTGTAATTAAACTATGATATTTTGGTATGAATTTTCATTGCTGTAATTGTTTAAAAATAATTTGGTGCAATGTTGCGAAAGACGGCATTTGTTTATAGCTGTGCTGTCTTACACTCAAAACAATAAACTGCTCCTAGATGTAATCAAGTGACAATTCCTCTACGTACAAATTGTAAAAAGGAACGAACTATTTCGACTGATTCTACAAAATCGCCCTTATCATTTCCGTGCAGAGTGACATTAGGGTAGCAATGTATTATCTTTTTGCGAAGAGACTGAGGGGCCCCTTAAAGGCCCGGGCCCGCCTGCATTGCAGGCCCTGCAGGCCTTAACGTTACGTCCCCGCTATAGGCCCTATTGAATTGAGGAAACAAAGCAACGTAAAGATTTGCGGCTGGAATCGGCCGTGGTCAAGAGCGATAGAAGTCATCTGCGGAAGGGACGTCTAAGACAGAGGGTAAATTTTACGACGCCCTTAGTGAAGCTAGCGCAGTGAAGTGGAAATATTCTTAGAAAAGGCCATCAATTCCGAAAATTTTAATTTCACACTGCTCTAATAGTAGAAATTAGCGTTATCGACGCGTTCCGAGCCGATTGGCGAAGACCTCGAAACGAAGCGAAGGGAAACTTCTCTTTTTTTTTTTTTTGCTAGTGGCTTTACGTCGCACCGACACAGAAAGGTCTTATGGCGACGATGGGATAGGAAAGGCCTAGGAGTTGAAAGGAAGCGGCCGTGGCCTTAATTAAGGTACATCCCCAGCATTTTCCTGGTGTGAAAAAGAGAAACCACGGAGAACCATCTTCAGGGCTGCCGACAGTGCGATTCGAACCCACTGTCTCCCGGATGCAAGCTCACAGCCGCGCGCCTCTAACCACACGGCCAACTCGCTCGGTCCAGCGAAGGGAAACGGAGATACGGTGCTCAACGTTTTCTTTTCGGTTCGGTACGGAGTCTTATTTTGTGGTGTGAGTGAGATTTTATTTAGTTTCTCATCTCCTATTCAGTAAACAATGTTGTTTCACTGAGTAAAGATTTTGGGACGAGTGTTATTACGCGAATCATTGTGAAAAGTCTTTATTAGTGACTATTTGTACAATTGTAATCTCGTGGAGACTTGCACCTTATGTCACAGGGCATGATAAAATCTGTCGCGAAGTGGCGAGTTCGAACTTGTAAAAACATTTAATTTGCTAAAACCGCGAGAAGGTAAAAATATGTAAAATAAATTGTATTACGAGTGCGGGAGAAACAACTAAAAATAATAATTAATACGCCTCAAGCTATGAACAGACTATTTTTACGGTTTTAAGCACGATGAGATTATAATTACATTTATCTCATATACTAGATTTGACGCTCGAATAATCACTTAACTTAATGATGGATGCCGCACATCGACAACAACACATTTAATTCACTAATATTACCATATGAAAACAATGCTAGTGCGCGGGAGTGAGCAAAAAGATTCCAATCTAGGAGTGATGACGGTGTAAATTCAGGTAAATTGAACAGAGTGATAATAAATTATTCGTGACATCTCCACCCAGACAAGAAAGAAGGTTGGTATCCCGGACTGCAGCTGACGACTCCCATGGTAATGGACTCATCCAGGATGGGAACACAAGGATTGCTGGGATCAGCCTCAAAGACAGTGGGCCGATTGCAGAAACGGTATTTAGACAATGTCTACGGTTAAACAATGCCTAAGCATGGCTGCCGCATTGCAGAGACGTTATTTATCACTTAGACACTGTCTAAAACCGATGTTCAACCGGTCATATTTAAACACTGCCGAGAGCACTGTTTAACCTCAAATGAGAGGAGTGAATCACAGTCAGAGGTTATGTACCATGAAATATGTAATTTTTATTATCACGTTGTGACGATTCCGGGAAGAAAGGTTAGTCCGACTGCCTCTCTGTTGGTCGCCCGCTGCTAATTCGCAGCTATTCGTTTGACATGCACGGGGAGATAATCATAAAATAAGGTTTCGCTTTACGAGAGACTAGTTTCTTGAGACTGACAAAGTGACAGTCCGGTAACTGTCAACTTGAATACAATTCTTGGCAACCGGTATATTTTATTATGTACACGGGGTAATTTCCATGGAATTATAGGTCACTTCGACTACATACATAACAGAATTACGTGTCCCGATCGTCTGAGGGCTGTCACATACATCAACCGGGAGGGATTCACTTATATTTACTGCCAAGTAAACACACATAATAGTGATAACTAAAAAGTAGGTTGTATGGGATTTATATATAATCGTATAAGTTTTCGGCAACTATCAGTTAGGAAAAGGCAAGTGGTGGTGATTATCGTTTAAAGAGGACTGGGGAAGAAGAGCCGTGGCCATAATAACAGCCCAAGTAGATATGCCTGGTGTAAAAATAGGGAAACTACGGAAAACAATCTTCACGGCTGCCGATGATGCGTTTCGAACCTACGATCTCCAGAATGCAAGCTACATCTATATGGCCCGTACAACACATTCGGTTACACATTACTATTGCTTATCTTCCCTTCGTCGAAGCTACCGTATTTATGAGTAGATTACACTCACTGTAACAACGCTATAATGAAAGCTACACTTCCCCGAACGGTGGCGTGTCGCTTTAGTGTCGATAATATTATGAGATTTAATTTCCACCGAAAGCGATACTCTTATCTGTGGGCAAGTTATGCTCAGCCATATTTGAGTAATGTGTAGGAAGACAAACAGCTGACTGGCGTTCGGCGCGCGCACCGACGAATTTCATTGGTTGCGACAAGCAAGGAGTTGCATGAAAGATACTTCTGTCTCCATTTTCAAACCAAAATTGAAACTTTAAGGGATGTCTAGTTAAACATCGACTGAACATTGTTTATGCAATGGAAGATTGTGAACGATTTAGACGTTGCTTAGGTAGACGATGACTAAGGCTAAAACTAGTCATCGTTTCTGCAATCGGCCCAGTGCCGTTATGTGCCACTGCAATACACTGCCGGAAATAAAACATGCAACGTCCTTAAGGACAAAGTCATTTTATTCACAAGCGATGTAACAGGTAGTTCATAATTGCAGGAGTATATGATTACAAATTCAGACCAAATGAAACACGCGTGTAAAAGTAAAAGGTGCCGAAACAGTCGCATCAATGCACAGTGTACCCCGCTCTGGCGGCAATGTAGGCGTGCATTCGCGCATGCAAACGATCATAAAGGTGCCGAATGGCATCCTACGACAGATTGTCCCAAGCATCTTGCACATTTGATGCAATTCGGCAATGCTTCTTGCAGGCTCCGGAGAACGTGTAAGTTTCCGCTTCATAATGTCCCATACGTGTTCAATTGGCGAGAGATTCTGGACCTTGCTGACTAGGGCAGTTGTTGTACACCAGGTAGGCACGTTGCGTCGCAGAAGCTGTATGTGGACGTGCATTGTCGTGCTGAAAAAGCACATCACCTTCCTGTCGAAGAAATGGCAGTAGCACGGGGACAACAACCTGTGCAATGTAGTGGGCACTGGTTACGCTACCCTGCAGACACACCAACTGTGACCGCGAGTTGTAAATGATGACCCCCGCACTATGACGCTTGGGGTAGGACTTGAGTGTCGTGGGCGAATGCACTCTGGAATAGGCCGCTCACCAGATCTACGCCGTACACGTGTGTGTCCATCACTTGCATACAGACAGAACCTACTCTCTACATTTTCCTCTCCAGTCGACGCTTTCACGACACCAGAGTAGCCGTGCTTGCCGGTGTCGTGGTGTCAGTGGTAGCCTGGCCAGAGGCACACGCGATTGTCATCCTGCCGCAAGCAGACGGTTCCCAATGGTACTTGGTGACACAGCAGGTGCAAAATGTGACCGGATGTTAGGTCGGCCACCGCTGCTCGCACAATGCGTCGATCTTGACGTACGTCTGTACCACACAGACGATCGGAGCCTGATCTACGGGTGTGTGAATGTTCCACAGACCACACCTGAAAGCAACGAAACACCACCGATACATTGTGCCCAATATATGCAGCAATCCGTCAATACATCCATCCAGCTTCCCGCAGGCCTATAATGCGACCCCGTTCATCTGGCTGCAGTTGTTCAACAGGAGCATGTACTCGTCGGCGGGACATGGTTGCACACTAGAACGAATGTTGGAAACACTGTTCACCTCTAACCTCAGCACAGTGACTGCCTGCAGAGACAAAACAGAGTGCCACGGTCAGGCCTCCTGAGCGCCATCTGATCGCCGATGTCCGTGACAAATGAATCACTAACACAACAACCCCTCAGTATGCAAATATTATACTCTGGTGCTACTGAACACAGTCCTTGAGGATGTTGCATGTTCTTTTTCCGGCAGTGTAGATGGGGCCATTTGGTCCTCAGTTCAAGTCTCCTGGCACGGTAGAATTGAGATTGAGACATTTTCCATGTAAGTAAATGTAGTGAATGAGTATTCACCTGGGTAATAAAATAAAACAATCATGACTTAGCTGTAAGGGAATGAGTAACTGTAAATATTTGGGGCCGTTTTCCTAGGCTGATTTGAATTGTGTTTATTTTATTGCAGCAACAGGGTAAGTATTTTTATTTTGAGTTATGAGTATTGCCCATTTAATTTAAAGTGTTATTCAGATAACGTAATCAAGATTATTGAAGTGAAGTAATACGGGAATGCCAGTAAATAAACGTTTCTATTGACATTGCTGGGACATGAGTCTAGATATTAGGCGACTTTTCTCCATGCATGTGTTCGACTAACTGAGGTGGTTCCTCTTTGGGATTTTCGTTTTATATTTCCGTTGTACAGTTAGATTTGTGATAAGATTTGTGTCAATGGTGACAGTATATTTTTATAATAGATTTGGTTGAGTTTGTCATCAAATTAAATCATTCAATGCAGTGTTATAGGTCCAACGTCGTGTAGTTATGTCAAGAGTGTAAGTGCATTTGTTTATTCAATTTTATGTAATAGAGTGTAAAGGTATGTAGATTTTGTAGAGAGGTTCTCAATTCGAGACCAAGCCGTAATATGCCGTGTGGTAATTTTGATAAATTCTTCACAAATAACTGCCATGATAATTTTGGAGGAGTAATTTTGGCACTGCCGTTATGTATTTAGTAATTTATATTCAACCATAAAGTGTAGAATTGTATTTCTTCAAAATGAATGTTGAAAGGTAGGACGTGGTGAGTTACTTGATATCCATTATTGTTTAACGTCAAATTAGTGGAAGATGTAAGTTAAATACACTGACTGACAGAGCAAATGCAACACCAAGAAGGAGTGGTTCGAAAGGGATGAAAGTTGGGGGAAAAACAGAGACGGCACGGACGAATAATTGATGTTTATTTCAAACCGATATGCAGGTTACACAATGCGCACGGCTTCGACTCAGTAGGATGTAGGACCACCGCGAGCGGCGATGCACGCAGAAACACGTCGAGGTACAGAGTTAATAAGAGTGCGGATGGTGTCCTGAGGGATGGTTCTCCATTCTCTGTCAACCATTTGCCACAGTTGGTCGTCCGTACGAGGCTGGGGCAGAGTTTGCAAACGGCGTCCAATGAGATCCCACACGTGTTCGATTGGTGAGAGATCCGGAGAGTACGCTGGCCACGGAAGCATCTGTACACCTCGTAGATCCTGCTGGGAGATGCGAGCAGTGTGTGGGCGGGCATTATCCTGCTGAAACAGAGCATTGGGCAGCCCCTGAAGGTACGGGAGTGCCACCGGCCGCAGCACATGCTGCACGTAGCGGTGGGCATTTAACGTGCCTTGAATACGCACTAGAGGTGACGTGGAATCATACGCAATAGCGCCCCAAACCATGATGCCGCGTTGTCTAGCGGTAGGGCGCTCCACAGTTACTGCCGGATTTGACCTTTCTCCACGCCGACGCCACACTCGTCTGCGGTGACTATCACTGACAGAACAGAAGCGTGACTCATCGGAGAACACGACGTTCCGCCATTCCCTCATCCAAGTCGCTCTAGCCCGGCACCATGCCAGGCGTGCACGTCTATGCTGTGGAGTCAATGGTAGTCTTCTGAGCGGACGCCGGGAGTGCAGGCCTCCTTCAACCAATCGACGGGAAATTGTTCTGGTCGATATTGGAACAGGCAGGGTGTCTTGCACATGCTGAAGAATGGCGGTTGACGTGGCGTGCGGGGCTGCCACCGCTTGGCGGCGGATGCGCCGATCCTCGCGTGCTGACGTCACTCGGGCTGCGCCTGGACCCCTCGCACGTGTCACATGTCCCTGCGCCAACCATCTTCGCCACAGGCGCTGCACCGTGGACACATCCCTATGGGTATCGGCTGCGATTTGACGAAGCGACCAACCTGCCCTTCTCAGCCCGATCACCATACCCCTCGTAAAGTCGTCTGTCTGCTGGAAATGCCTCCGTTGACGGCGGCCTGGCATTCGTAGCTATACACGTGTCCTGTGGCACACGACAACACGTTCTACAATGACTGTCGGCTGAGAAATCACGGTACGAAGTGGGCCATTTGCCAACGCCGTGTCCCATTTATCGTTCGCTACGTGCGCAGCACAGCGGCGCATTTCACATCATGAGCATACCTCAGTGACGTCAGTCTACCCTGCAATTGGCATAACGTTCTGACCACTCCTTCTTGGTGTTGCATTTGCTCTGTCAGTCAGTGTATGTGTCACTTTGGTGAGGAGTTTTACTTTTATCCATCGTCGTGTAGTGTGGATATGATTTTGGTTGAGTGAAATAGTACCGTCGAAGTAAAGAGGAGTCCTCAGTTAAGGCCAAGTGATTGTGATTGATTGTAGTTTGACAGGCCTGGGTAGACTTCAGTAATTAGCGGCAGGCTAATGTCCAATCTGGGAAACTGTAGCCCGTGCTAGGACCTAGACGGATTAGGCTAGTAATTCATGTGATGATTGGCTACTGAATTCATGTAGGGTATAGGATTCCCTTGTGATGTATGTGTTTAGTCGAGGATTTTTCCGGCATGATAATAATTTTATACTACCAATGAGTGTCTTGAATATTTGACCTGTATTATTGTGGTAATTTCTGTTTTGTTTACTTGTGTACGAAAGCCCGATTTTCATAGTGATCATTTCTCAGTGCAGTGATTCTATATTCTCCTATATTGCGTTTTTGCATGTCGTAGATGATTCTACCTACATTATACGTATTTTGGAAGTTATGTTTACGCTTTATGGTTTCTTGACATGTTCCTGATTAGCACGTTGATATTAATTTTGGTCATTTGATGATGCTGTATATTTTGTTGTGTCGTAAATTCATTGAAATAGCCCAGTTCCAGTTGGGAGCGTTGGTTATGTTCGATTGTTTGTCGAGGTTTCACTCATAAATTGCATTACTCTATTGACTGGTGAAATGCTTCAGCAAATGTTTATTTTTCTTTTACATTTACTATGTTTCATTCATGAAATTGTACCTTGCTTTTGTCTGAATCCGCCAATCAGGTGTGTTATGTTTATATATTCAGATATCATATAGAATTCAGTAATCTATTCCGTTAGTGTAATTAGGTAGTTTCCATGTGAAAACTCACACACAGGTTACGATCTCATCGTGGTGCGTCTCGGGAATGACACTGAAAATGTTCTCATTCAAACTGAAGTGAAAATAACGATCATGCGGTCAGCCATCAAAGTCCTCCAGACACATACTGTATATAGTTTGATTGAAGTTTAAATGAGTGTAATTCATTTGTGCTTTATCTTTTTTAAACCAATCGCCTTTATTTTCCTTGTAGCTGTTGTTTCACTCCACCGCAGGGTTATTCCTTATCCGAAAATATGTTCTCCGTATCCTGGCTAATTAATTTAAGAACCGGGCACGCCTCGGTTCAGAGTCTCATGCGGTGCACTTTATAATTTGACGTAAACGGGAATAATACAGTACATAGTTAGTGTGTTGTGTAGCCTTTCATAAGGATGATAGGCGATGACTTAATTTATTCCATGGAATTGTGAGAGTACATTTTGGCAATTATTCTTTGTCAACTACGATACGACTGCTCCAGTTGTATATTTTTCCATGGAGCATAGAAGTATTCATGCAGAATGGGTGTGGTATTAGTTATGACATTAATAATTTGGCCACATATAATATTGGGATTTGGAACAATTTTGAATTCCATTTATGGATCATCAGTCATTCAATGACTTGAGTTGTAGGACTGCTTACCAGTCGCGGCAGTACGCCATTTTATCTTTGTCACTATCATTCTGATCGTCTTGGTGATAACATCATTAGGCTTACTGTCTGTGTGAAAAAGCTCAACAATGGATACAGCAAGACAATAATGCGTCTTTAGTCGGTGGCGCGCGTATTTGAATTTTACAAGTTCGAGAAATGTTCATGGAGTGATTTATACTATAATCAGTGTTTTCTGAAATTAATTCAATTAAGGTGAACTACGAATATACTGGATCCGAGTGCAATTCTGTTTATTGGAAATCTCGTATGTTGCTAAATGAACGATTACAAGGAAGGAATACGGCAATTGCTGACGATAGTGTATCCAGATTTTAGCATTGTGCTGATTGTGAATGCTACATGAAACGTGTGAAGTGATACTGATGTCAGATCTATGGAATATGTGCCGTGTGGAAATATTTAATCGATGTTGGCGTGGCCACACACATGTATAGACTGTTGTTATATACAGATTTTTAGTATTTATTTATGAACAAACAGGCTTTCCGCCCCATTACATGTTCACAAAGCAATAAGACACAATATTAATAATTATAAAAAATAACAATAATAATAAAATTAATCATAAAATAATAATAATAATAATAATAATAATAATAATAATAATAATAATAATAATAATAATAATAATATTTAACTAAATAATAATATAATAATGATAATAGTGATAATAGGAATAAATAATAACAAAAATGATAACAATTCTGTAGCAGTCATCGGCTCGAGGATCCGGCAAACTCATCACTTGTCCTTATGCCTACATCAACTTTCGTCACATTCATTTTCCCTGACCTACTCCCGATCAATACCAAAACATCGACAGTCAGCACTTACATTCTAACCTGCCATAACACAAACAAAAGTCCTCCACGTTCACAACTATAAATAAAACAATCATAACACAGAAGAAAATAATAATAACTTGCAATCAAATTTCAACACTGGCATCTTCATTGTCCTCTAGCTTACTCTCTGTCCAAACCATAATAACCAACATTCCGCAATTGCCCTTCAATCCATCATACACTACATTTACTAACCCGCACTTAATACAATCACCTCTCCAACTCCAAAAATTTCAGCAATAAATTAAACCATCTCATTACCAAACCATCTTCGCCTACAAAAACCAAACACTCATATACCAACACTTCTCCCACACCACATTTCGTTTCAATAGATAATAAAATCACCTCTCTATCACTACCATATAATACCAACACATTACCTCATATACTACCTCTCAATCTCCCGAATTCAGTAATCAATGCTCCGTTTACATCATCTTACTAATACCAAACACAAATACAATAATACCACTTCCCAAATCTAAAATAATTCAGCAATAAATAAACCATCTACATACAAACTCCCGGATTCAGATACCACCTCTTCCTCACAATTTCCATTCCAGATCCACCTCATATACCTTCCAAAATACAGAACCAAATCAAAATTTACAAAATCTAAGAATTACAAAATAACACCACTTCTCACCTCATTTCAACCATAGTCCTCAATAACTGCGACCATTTTATACCACCACTTCTCCAACACCTCATTTCAGCAATATGACACATCATAACTTAATCATAACACATAACCATATCTAGATACCAAGCCATCTTCACCTTCAAATACCAAACACTCGTATACCATCTCTTCACCAACAGCACATTCCAATCTCCACCATCGAGAACTCTGCTCCATCTTAACACTCACTTAGTTAGCATTAAATAAATCTCATACAAAACCAAAAGCTAATACAACTACCCTTCAATACCAACACATCGCTTCATATACCACCTCTCAATCTCATACCACACTATCATGCTATCCTTTCCCTTATATACATAACAATTCCACCCCCCTACCCCTTGTCCACCCTCTAACTCACCCTCCTTCATTTTACTCTCGCAGGCCTTTTTTGTCGCACATAAATACCTGTTCAATTCACCCCCTTTTTCCCACTATTTAATAATCCATCTCAAGATTGCTTTCTCATCCCCTCTTATCTCCCTCGTTTTCTCACAGTCTCTTAACAAATGAAGTTCGTCATTCACAGCTCCACAAAGTATACACCTTGTCTTATCCCTCCCCTGCAGCCAACCTGTATTCCTTTGCAATCCTAATATCCACCACATCATCCCATACCGTTTTGACCTATCAACGTATCTGATATTCAACCCTGCTATCTCCTCTATTTTTGTCAAAACATTCGGCGAGTTTCTCAATCTGCTTTCCCCCAATAATTTCTGCCTATGGATATCTCTAATTCTCCTTTCAAGTATCTTCATCCCTCTCACTTCTGTCTTCGACCAGACCTCTCCCCACAGGTGTCCTAATCCTATCCTCTCCAAATATCCCTTTATTTTTTCTAGCCATCCACCCCTATACATGCTCCTACATTGCTGTTCATACGCTGCCTGTGATACCCTCCCACCTTCCTGTCTTTTAAAATTCATCCAGTATCTAACTATTCTCTTCACACCCTCTGATTCCAAATCCTCCCCACACATTAATTCCGCCCCTGCATTTGCCGTACACCTCGGTAAGCCCATTACTAACTTAGCAAAACTACTAACAATCCTTCTTAATTCCTCTCTTTTCTCGTCCAGCCCCCACACTTCTGCGCCGTACAATACCCTCCCAAAAATTACCGACCTTAACACTAACCTCAGTGTTTTATAACTGATACCCGGGTATTTGGCTAGCAGATTTCTGACTGCGGCTAGGGATGCCAATCCTCTATATTTCACCCTTTTGATCTGGTCATTCCACGTTCCTTTATCATTAAAAATAACTCCTAGGTATTCCAACTTCCTTACCTGTTCAAATCTTTCTCCCTGAGTTACCCATTTACCTTTTATCTTTCTTCTTTTGTCTACCTGGACTACTAATATTTTAGACTTATTTCCATTAATTCTCAATCCCCATTTCCTCGCAAATAGCGTCACAGAATTTAACGCCCTATTCATCCCTCCTGAAGTTAGCGTCATCAATAACACATCATCCGCAAATATCAGTCCTGGTACCTCTAAACCATTAATTACCGGCACAGCCCAATTTTCAGCCCCAAACCCCTCTAAAATATCGTTGATAAATAAAATAAACAATATTGGCGATAACTTACACCCTTGTTTTAAACCCACCTTGGACTCTAAGGATCCACTCAGTCTCTCTTCTCCCAATTTTACACAAAACCTGACAACCCTATATATTCCTTCCACTGCCCTCAACATCTTTTCCGAAATCCCTAGCCTGCCTAATTTCTCTAATAGGGCCTCTCTATTCACCTTATCAAAAGCTTTCTCAAAATCTATTGCTGCTACATAAACCGTACTTCTAGCCATATTCTTATACTTTTCTAGAATAGTCTTTACTATCATTATATTATCCACTGTTCTTTTCTTTTTCCTAAATCCCCCTTGATAATCGGACAAAATTTCATTTTCTTCCGCCCACCCGCTTATTCTGTTCGCTAACACTCCAGTGTATATTTTACTCAAGGAATCCAACAGAGATATACCTCTATAACTGTTCACACTGTTCCTGCTACCCTTCCCCTTGTATATAGGGCATATAATTCCTGTTTCCCATTTCTTCGGGTACTTGCCTCCCTCAAATATCTTATTGAATAGTTTAACTATGCCCCCTATCATTATCTCATTTTTGCTAATTTCCTTCCAAAACTTGTTATTTATACCATTACATCCCCCGGCCGACTTCGCTCTGACTCTGCTTATCACTCTCAGGATTTCCTCCCTTGTGATTTCCTTATCCAGATCATAAATTGCCACTCTCCTATTCCTCCAAATTACCTCTTTCCCCATCCCTCTCCATCCTTCTTCCCCCTTTTCCCCTAGTAATTCATCAAAGTATCTGACCCATTGCACTTCCTCAATACTCGTTTTCTCTATATTCCTCCCACCCTTAATAATTTTATTAATCTTGTCCCGAACTCTCTCAAAATTATTTGCCTTGCAATCATTATTTATGGCTTCAATTTGTTCCTCTAACCACGCTTTTTTGTCTCACAAATTTTCTTTTTATACTCCTTCCTCAATTCACAGAAAATCTCCCTTTCTTGGCTCCCACCTTTCCTTCTATATTCTCCTAACGCGTCCATCACCTTCCTCCGCATTCTTTCACACTCCCTATTAAACCACTCTTCTCCCTCTTTCTTATTTCTCTTTCTAGCTTTCGCCTTCTGCGCTATTATCTTTATTGGATGTAGCAGCAATTCCAAGGCTTTATCAGTATTATTCTCTTCTAACGCCCCTTCCCACCCATATTTCAGAAGTTGTAACTCCTCTTTTACTACCCTATTCCAATCCCGGCCCACCTTCTCTGACCATTTATACTTATTATAACTAACCTCTCGTTTATCATTCGTCTCATCCTCCTTACTTGTACACTTCTCTACCCCGCTTTTCAGCATAACCCTCACCGGGAAATGGTGTGATTCAATCCAATCTATTATTTTCATTCTTACAATATCCTCAATCACCCCTTCCGAACTTAAAACCAAATCTATCACACTACCACCCTTCTCAGTAACATATGTCAATTTCCCCATCCTGTCACCCTCTATCCACCCATTCAGAATATACAAATTTCCCACAGCACACATCTCTAGGAGCTTCCCTCCATAACTGTTTATAATTTTGTCCTCACTCCTTCTACTTTTCAACAAACACATTCCATCCTCCCTACTATATACTGGGCTCTGTTCCCCTATTCTCGCGTTCCAATCCCCGAATAACAGCATATCCTCTTCTCCTGGAAACATTCCTCTTATCCTACCAATATCTACCAATAACTCTTCAAAAAATATTTATTTGCATATGCTGAATTACTCGGATGGCAGTAAACAAAAGATAGATTTATTTTCTTCCTCCTTCCCTCATCCCCTCCCATATTCAATCTCAACCACATGGTTTCTTTCATGTCGGTCTCTATATCTTCTACCATTTCCCTAATTTCTTCCCTAATTAGGACTATCATCCCTCCTGGAGCTCGTCCATTATTCTTCTCTTTTCTTCTATATTTATATTTTATCACAAACCCCTTCCATGAAATCTCCCTCCCTGTTTCCAGCCACGTCTCTAAGAGTGCCACAACATCGAAACTTTCTATTACTTCCCGAACTTTCTTATTTCCTAATTTATTCCTTAGTCCCTCAATATTCACACATCCTATTTTCCAATATAGTTATAACTTTCCCTCCCTCCCTTCTAAGTCTCCCCCTCTATTCTTACTTCTTGTAGTTATCGACCTCTCATCCCTTATCTCCAATCCTCCTTTTTTAACCAACCTATTCCGTTCCATGTCCTCTGTATCTTCCAACCCTTTAAAAACTTTTCCCCAGATGTCTTTTAAGCTACTACTTCTTCCTTTACTCATAATTTTTTACCTTCCTTTCGATCAGTCTCCTCGTGTCCTTTCTTGCTCACTACACCACTGCACTCAGCTCTCACCGATTCTTGCTGCTCACCCCCACTCACCCCATCACTATTTTGGTCTTCTGAATCCACACTGCACTGACCGTTCTCTTCTACGCTGATCTCCTCTCCTTCCACGTCTCCCCTCATCTTTGTTACTTCTTTCTTCTTTCCATCTTGCCTTGTCATCTCTCCTCCCTCGGAAGTAGCGCTTTCGTCCATCTCCTTTAGTTTCTCCACTGAGTGCTCCTTCATCCATCGTCCGTTTGTCACCACCAACCTCTGACCTCTTATTCGGGCCTTTAGTCCCTGATTCCTCGCTCTCCATAAGTGCCTGTTCAGGATCTTCATATTTTCACTTCCTTCCCTTCCTGAGTCTCTTTTCACTCCTACTTTCTGTCCCTGTAAATTATTACTGTTACATAACACCATATCTGCCATTAAGGTTGAAAAAATATTACCCTAATAGGCCTCCGACCTCTGGTTTTTCCAACTCTCTCTACATCATCAACGTCTACTTCACTGAAGTTTATCTTCATTCTGTCTCGTATGACTTCTACCACCTTGTATATCAGGTCAATCTTGTCCTCCCTCCTGCCTTCCTCAACTCCATATATAAATATGGCTTTCTTCAATCTCTCCTGTCTGTACCCCTCCACTTCTTTCTTCATCTTCATCACCTCTTCTTTCAAATGTTTCACTTCCCCTCTCAATAACTCGATTTCCTTCTCATTATTATCCACTCTCCTGCTCGATTCCTCTGTCTTCGTTTCAAGCCATTTCTTCATGTTCCCTAACTCCTTTCTCCGCTCCTCCATCATGTCCTTTATTTCCTGCACCTTATCCCATTGACACTTTTCCTGAATTACCTCACTCGCTACCACCTTGAGTCCTGCCAAGTCCTCCATGCTAAATTTTCCGCTGGTATTTGGGCCTGGGTTTAATTCCACCCCCCCCCCAATAACCAGCAACACCGCTATTACCGTCACTACCAGCACCGCTTCACTCATTATTACTCCTTCTTTTCTAAGCACCCGTCCATTCTTGGTCTCCTTCTTCTTCGCCTGCCATCTCCCAATCGCGGCCCGGTACTGCTCAATACCGACCATGTTGGCGGCACGCACTACACCACACGACCTCGCTCCTCAGCTGCTCGAGCTAGACTGTTATATACAGATTGTAAATGCCTTGTTTAGGTTAAGCTAGTTATAAGAGTTTGCTGGTAACAGTTGTAATATCATTTTTAAGTCAAGTATTGCTTTGTTTCGTTTGGAATTGTGTGTGGTGTACTTTTCTATGTAGCAATGTACTTAATACTCAATTTTCAGTTACAGGTGAACGAGAAGGTCTTAAATAAGCTAAGTATGGAGAGTTTTGAGAAAGCTGTAAACATGTCTAACTAAAAAACATGGGCAGGTGGACTGTGCAGCTCTGGGCACTAGACCGTCTCGTGCCCTAACGATGCGCCTGCGCATTAGAACACAGTATTTGAAGATGGTGAACGTCCACGACAGCTATGGGCTTGTGAGGGTGAGTGGGTGACGGGGGGTGCTTCAGGTTGGGCACTCAGATCCTTGAGGACTTCCGCAGCGCATGCGCATAGAGCAAATAACAGATCACGAGAAATATCCATGCTTTACTAACATCAGTGTAGCCAGTTCACCAATTCTGTAACTAAAGTAAATCTAATAATGTTTCAGTCTTATTTATTTAAAAAATGCGTTCATACAGATGATTATGGTTAATTAACCACCACAGCATGCGGTAGCGGTGCTCCACTCTATTTCTCCTTTCTTACATATGATTGAAAATTCCTTTCTTTTCTTTATTCTACGTTTAGTAGTGTGATTCAAGTAAGGCCATTTATGTAAAAGCGAGGCAAATAATGTGGAGTTAGTTTGAAAAGGACCACAACTGTCCATTATTGGTTTTGTTTACCTATATAATTTCATCAGAAGTAACCCTATGTAGCACCATATAAATTTCTGGGAGATTCACAGTCATACTACGGGATTATATCAGGTACGTGTATTTAAGTTCATCTGAATTGCTTGATTTTTTTTATCTCAGTTGACGAATTTTATGGCGGAATGTGTGTTATCATGATAGTATTATGTGATATGAGATCAAGTCTTTGTAATCGCTAGAAGCGTATTTTAATATTGATGGGGTAGTGTGATCATTGAAATGTGGAGCTTTACTCAGGTACATATGATTATGAAGGATACTGTGACATGTATATGAATTGAGTACGTTATTGTAATTGAGTTTTCTAAATTATTAAATATGATTAGATAGGCAGATAGATAGCCAGGAGTATTCGATACGTTATAAGTGACGAATATAGGCAGGTAGATAGCCAGGAATCTTCGCTAGTTGCTTTACGTCGCACCGACACAGATAGGTCTTATGGCGACGATGGGACAGGGAAGGGCTGGGAGTGGGAAGGAAGCGGCCGTGGCCTTAATTAAGGTACAGCCCCAGCATTTGCCTGGTGTGAAAATGGGAAACCACGGAAAACCATTTTCAGGGCTGCCGACAGTGGGGTTCGAACCTACTATCACCCGAATACTGGATACTGGCCGCATTTAAGCGACTGCAGCTATCGGGCTCGGTGAGCCAGGAATCTTCGAGATAATACTGATGATAATAATAATGTGAGTAAATAGCCATGAGTCTTCGAGACATGTAAGAGTGAAGAATTAGGCTGTTAGTTGGCCGTGTATATGTTGTGAGGATCTTCGAAAAATAGGACTAACATGTTATGACGGGAAGAGTAGACTGTGTACACCGGATATTTTAGATCACCGTAGTTGATGTTGATTACATTCGGGAGATCTGTATCTGCATTTAAGTCATCGAGAGATATTATTGTCTTATCCCACCCTCATTTTGTTATTATTGGAAAAATGAAATGGCGTATAGCTTTTAGTGCCGGGAGTGTCCGTGGACAAGTACGGCTCGCCAGTTGCAGATCTTTTGAGTTGGCACCCGTAGGTGACCTGCGCGTCGTGATGAGGATGAAATGATGATGAGAACGACACATGTTGCACCCATCAGATAAGTCTGATTGGCTGATTTTATTAATTATATTTAATAACGAATAATAATAGTTAGATAGGTCAAAACAAGGACAGCATTAGGATTTTCCAGTAGCCAGTGCATGAGAACAAAGCTGCAGTAGAAGCCCACGCTTCCTTTCTTCTCTAAAAATAAATTGTTATCTCTGGAACACCTGCTGTTGCATCAGCTTTGGAAATTACGCAGCAGTAATGGAAAAGTACTGGGAATGAGAGAGACAGAAAATCACGGTCATAACTACCTGAATTCCCTTGATTTGGAATAGACCCGTCCATACAGTTGAATAACGTAATGTGTGCTCCAATCAGATCACTGAATTCAAATATTTTCAAAAGTAGCGCGGCAAAATTGTATGTAGATCATTAACAATCCAGGCCAATAATTAATGAAGATTGTGTCACAATAGGATGTCAATATTTACTGAAATAATTCTTGACCAACTTAATGGCTTATTGGAAATAAATTGAAACATTTGCGTACTCAGATATTGGGTAGTAACAAGAGTGGAAAGCCCCTGCCAGAGTGGAGTTTGGTTCGGTAGCGTAGAACGAGATATAGTCCAGCTAACGCCAACGATACTGTGAGAAAAATTACGAACAGTTCTACGATCACGCTGCATTACGGTGGTAACAAGCAACTATGGAAATTTTGTGTGCAAGGCATTTCATCTTTTGAGTAAATTTTATTTCGGAGCTACTCTAGCGCTGTTCAGTTGGGATTCTTGTGTGCCAAAATTAGTATTCTTCCGCCGATAAGTGCACCAACCACCCTCGAGAAGCAGTTTTCCGCTTTCAGCCAGCATCCGGAGTTTCATCGTGACCAGACGTGTTTTAGCCTTCGCTCCATCTTCGGTTAAAGTTGCAGTGAGCTAAGTGTATTCACCAATTTATTTAGGTGAAATCAAGTTTTATAAGTACAAGCTGTATTGGAAAGTGTTATAATCATATTATTGAGCTGATTAACATATCAACATATTTTATAATGTTCAATCTACGTATCGTTGAAGTGAGACTTGAAATTGCACAATAGTTACGTCACATATAACATGACTGTAATGTGTTAGCCCGTAAGAGAAGCTTGACATTCTAATAGGCACGGAACTGTAATTGAGTGAAAAATATCTTTGCCTGCTACTGGGAGCAGTCATTTAGTGGTTAGAACGCTGTGCGGGAAAGGACATACCTTCTCTCTCTACCAGGATTTAGGTCGAGGGGATGCGAAACACTACACAGCTGTTTTTGTAAGAGCACAGGGAGAGCAGATACCGCGAGAGATTTCACTGCACCAGAAGTAACCTTGAACGAACGCCCAGCACGGTAAATCATGCTTATGATACCAGGCATTTGAGCACTGTATAAGCTGTATATATTATAAATGTTTAGTGTTATAACAAGTTGTTTATATCAGTGTTATTATCAAAGGAAAACGTGTGCAAATGTGTTAATACTGGTGATAATTAGTACGTAAACAAATTTGGATACTGGAAGAATGAAGATTGGGATAAATATGTCTGTCATGAATCTATAAACAGCCATGACCGCTTCGAGTAATGGGTGACGAGAGGTGCTAATAATGTGAGTACCAATCTCATATTACTAGTAGAATCTAAAGCTTTTCTTTAATAAATTATCTAGATGTAAAAAAATGTGCGAGTGATTAGTGTAAAAAGGGCCCGAGAACACAGCCAAATATTTAGGGTAATTTGTTTCATGATTAGTGTAGCTATTATTATTATTAATATCATGTGTAATATAGGCAGGAAGTACAGTTTTATCCTCTTGTATCGTCTAAAGTACATTTATTTTGAGGTAATTATAAATGATCGGCTTTTGTATATTTGCATTATTATTATTATTATTATTATTATTATTATTATTATTATTATTATTATTATTATTAGTAGTAGTAGTAGTAGTAGTAGTAATTCATATATACATGTATTTTATTTGTTAAATGCAGACGGGGATACCGTGGTATATGAATGATGAATTTAATTAATGCTGAAACCACATCCATGAGAGTTACTGTCAAAATTTCTGGTTGGCTGACGGTGACGAATGTTTTTTTTGGTTGCAGCAAGTACCATATTAAACAGTTGGGTGGTCAGTACTAGTATTTAATTTCTGTTCGAGTAGTTAAAGTGCTGTTTAGCAAAAGACGCGATGTTGGGTGACGGCAATATGTTTGAGATGTTGAAAGATCCATATATAAGATAATAAAGTGATACACGACGTTGTTTGCTAAGGAAAAATAAGAGATATGGTGAACATATTCCGTAGGTTGACTGGGAATAAAGGTATCCAGCGTGACAGCTGAGATGTTAATGAATACAGGCAGATTGGAGTCAAAATGACTTCATAATGAGAAATATAGTGGGAAAATAAACCAGTCAAAGATAATATATGATTCGAAAGGACCAAATGACGTTTATGCTATTTAACTGTGACACAATATCGCTTATTGAGATAGAAGTTATTATACACGTTTGATTGCAATTACAATATTATGTTGGCAACAGTGAACACCCAATTGAGTTATTGTGAATGCTTGCTAGGGCTCGCTAGTAGGAACTACTTTTGTTGAACACCATGAATGATTATTATTATTATTATTATTATTATTATTATTATTATTATTATTATTATTATTATTATTATTGGAAAATATTTTTTATTTTTGCCACGATCCTTATTAGCATTATTAGGTGCATTTTTTACACTGTCATGGTATGCTATGGTGTGTGGACCACAGGAATAATTATTCAGAGATGTGGTCAATTTTCAGCGAAATATAATCACTTGGACACTGGAATAAACCAAAAATTTGGTGTGAGGCTAACGATATGAGGATATTTTCAATGTATATTTTATGTATATATTAACACTAATTTATGCATTAGGTTATTATTTTTGGCCGTGTATCTCGCGTGGTGTACATAGTAGAGTAATTTAGAAACTATTTTATTTCAAGTGGGATAGTATATTCTCTCCGAATTAATATAAGTTAAAGTAGGATAGACACTCGCACACATGGTAAAGCAAAGTTTTAGATTCTCATGCAGCAACAACAAATCCCCTAGCTTGAGTTACATGTTACTGAATTCTAAGGTTTAAAATTAACGTTTATTGTACTTGGTAAAGAACATGTTATAAATCATAAATTGCATATGGGAAGTCAGTAACAATTTCATTCAGATCAATATTATTATTATTAATGTCATAAAACCTGTTTTTGGAAAAATGATGTTTACGCCTTTACACAGTGAATCACTTATTTCGTTGAATTATAATCTATCATGGCAAATATTGTTTTATAAATTGAAATTCAGTAAGCTCTATTAATGAAACTTGGTTACTAATGGTATGGATTTTTGTAATATGAATGTTCTGAGGTACCAGATACGTACACACAATGGTCTATAAGGATGGTGGATTAATGACTACATTTCTGTGTCAGGATAAAATATTATTATGAGTATTATTATTATTATTATTATTATTATTATTATTATTATTATTATTAATATTTGTTATCATTATTTTAGTATCTCACCAGTGTAATTCACAGGTTATTTGGAAGGCCTAATGAGGCATAATATCAATCATTTTAGACAGTCAGTTGTGGATTTAATAAGGAAATAGGGAATTTAATTGTAATTTAATTAATTAAATATTATCATACATACATACATACATACATTATCATTATAGACTGTTATGCCTTTCAGCGTTCAGTCTGCAAGCCTCTGAGAATTTACTAAACGTCGCCACAATCCTCGATTTGCAACTAGTGTTGTGGCCTCATTTAGTTCTATACCTCTTATCTTTAAATCGTTAGAAACAGAGTCTAACCATCGTCGTCTTGGTCTCCCTCTACTTCTCTTACCCTCCATAACAGAGTCCATTATTCTCCTAGGTAACCTATCCTCCTCCATTCGCCTCACATGACCCCACCACCGAAGCCGGTTTATGCGTACAGCTTCATCCATCGAGTTCATTCCTAAATTAGCCTTTATCTCCTCATTCCGAGTTCCCTCCTGCCATTGTTCCCACCTGTTTTTACCAGCAATCATTCTTGCTACTTTCATGTCTGTTACTTCTAACTTATGAATAAGATATCCTGAGTCCACCCAGCTTTCGCTCCCATAAAGCAAAGTTGGTCTGAAAACAGTTTCGTCTGGGAGCTGACTTCCTTCTTACAGAATACTGCTGATCGCAACTGCGAGCTCACTGCATTAGCTTTACTACACCTTGATTCAATCTCACTTACTATATTACCATCCTGGGAAAACACACAACCTAAATACTTGAAATTATCGACCTGTTCTAGCTTTGTATCACCAATCTGACATTCAATTCTGTTGGATTTCTTACCTACTGACATCAATTTAGTCTTCGAGAGGCTAATTTTCATACCATACTCATTGCACCTATTTTCCAGTTCCAAGATGTTAGACTGCAGGCTTTCGGCACAGTCTGCCATTAAGACCAAGTCGTCAGCATAGGCCAGGCTGCTTACTACATTTCCACCTAACTGAATCCCTCCCTGCCATTTTATACCTTTCAGCATATGATCCATGTAAACTACAAACAGAAAAGGTGAAAGATTACAGCCTTGTCTAACTCCTGTAAGTACCCTGAACCAAGAACTCATTCTACCATCAATTCTCACTGAAGCCCAAATGTCAACATAAATGCCTTTGATTGATTTTAATAATCTACCTTTAATTCCATAGTCCCCCAGTATAGCGAACATCTTTTCCCTCGGTACCCTGTCATATGCTTTCTCTAGATCTACGAAACATAAACACAACTGCCTATTCCTCTCGTAGCATTTTTCAATTACCTGGCGCATACTGAAAATCTGATCCTGACAGCCTCTCTGTGGTCTGAAACCACACTGGTTTTCATCCAACTTCCTCTCAACGACTGATCGCACCCTCCCTTCCAAGATGCCTGTGAATACTTTGCCTGGTATACTAATCAATGAGATACCTCGATAGTTGTTGCAATCCTTCCTGTTCCCTTGCTTATAGATAGGTGCAATTACTGCTTTTGTCCAATCTGAAGGTACCTTACCAACACTCCACGCTAATTTTACTACTCTATGAAGCCATTTCATCCCTGCCTTCCCACTATACTTCACCATTTCAGGTCTAATTTCATCTATTCCTGCTGCCTTATGACAATGGAGTTTATTTACTGTCTTTTCCACTTCCTCAAGCATAATTTCACCAACATCATTTTCCTCCTCCCCATGAGCTTGACTGTTTGCAACACCACCATGATGATTTCCTTTTACATTGAGAAGATGTTCAAAATATTCCCTCCACCTCTCCAGTGATTCCCTGGGATCTGTTATGAGTTCACCTGAATTACTCAAAACACTGTTCATTTCCTATTTCCCTCCCTTCCTAAGATTCTTTATTACTGTCCAGAAAGGTTTCCCTGCTGCTTGACCTAGCCTTTCCAGGTTATTACCAAAATCTTCCCATGACTTCTTTTTGGATTCAACAACTATTTGTTTCGCTCTGTTTCGTTCATCTACGTACAAATCCCTGTCTGCCTCGGCCCTTGTTTGGAGCCATTTCTGATAAGCCTTCTTTTTACGTTTACAGGCTGCTCTCACTTCATCATTCCACCAAGATGTTCGCCTTTTCCCATCTTTACACACAGTTGTTCCTAGGCATTCCCTTGCTGTTTCTATTACAGCATCCCTGTATGCCACCCATTCACTTTCTATATCCTGAACCTGCTTACTGTCTACTGTTCGAAACTTCTCACTAATCGTATCCATGTACTTCTGTCTAATTTCCTCGTCCTGGAGATTTTCTACTCTTATTCGTTTGCAGACAGATTTCACTTTCTCTACCCCAGGCCTAGAGATACTTAGTTCACTACAGATCAGATAATGGTCTGTATCATCGAAAAATCCCCGAAAAACTCGTACATTCCTAAAAGATTTCCTGAATTCAAAGTCTGTTAAGATATAGTCTATTATGGATCTGGTACCCCTAGCCTCCCATGTGTATCGGTGAATAGCCTTATGCTTGAAGAATGTATTCGTAACAGCTAAACCCATACTAGCACAGAAGTCCAGCAAACGCTTCCCATTCCCATTAGCTTCCATTTCTTTCCCACATTTACCAATGACCCTTTCGTATCCTTCAGTTCTATTCCCAACTCTCGCATTGAAATCGCCCATTAGCACTATTCTATCCTTGCTGTTGACCCTGACCACGATGTCACTCAATGCTTCATAAAACTTGTCAACTTCATCCTCATCTGCACCCTCACATGGTGAATACACGGACACAATTCTTGTCCTAATTCCTCCCACTGACAAATCTACCCACATCATTCGCTCACTTACGTGCCTAACAGAAACTATGTTGCGTGCAATGGTATTCCTGATAAAGAGCCCTACCCCATACTCTGCCCTTCCCTTTCTAACACCCGTCAAGTACACTTTATAATCTCCTATCTCTTCCTCCTTATCTCCCCTTACCCGAATATCATTTACTCCTAGCACATCCAGATGCATCCTCTTTGCTGACTCAGCCAGTTCTACCTTCTTTCTTCCATAAGCCCCATTAATATTGATAGCTCCCCATCGAATTCCATTTCGTTCGCCAAGTTGTTTCCAAGGAGTCCCTCGCCTGTCAAATGGGAGTGGGACTCCATTACTCCCATAGGTCCGAGGCTTGCTTAAAGTGTTCTGAGCTCGGTAAATTCATGAAGCAGGATGCTGCCCTACTTGCACATAGTCCAAGTGAGGATCTCTCCTCTAACGGGTTATGGACCACCGGTGAATTGTGTAGTCCTGGCCGCCTGATCACAAGGAGGGCCACGACTCAGAATATGTCCGAGATGCCCACTCCCATTCCATAGCAACTGGTATCCCGACTCTCAGGACCACTTACTAGGCCACTCAGCCGTTGCCCATGGTTCACGAACTAGGACGTGACTACAGTAACCCACAAACATGAACCACATTTATATATATTTTTATGTAATTTATCAAATGTTTTGTTATCAACAATATTGAATTTGGTGGACAATTATTGGTATTCTTAATGATTTATTTATCGATAGCCACTAAAATATTCATTTAATAAAATTTATTATTATTATTATTATTATTATTATTATTATTATTATTATTATTATTATTATTATTATTATTATTATTATTGCAATATTATTTTTATTTCAGTACGTTGCCAATTCATGTGATAATTTGTGGTTGGAAGACTTGGAGCCATAATATAAATGATTTATAATGGTCAGCTACGAAACTAATTAATTAATTAATTAATTAGATTGCAATTTAATTAGTTAAACATTAATATTTCTTTTATTGTAACTTCTAGTATGTTTGGTTGTCAATTTCTTTTTGAATTTGGTGAATTATTAATAGCATTTCTGAACATTGATTTACGGATAGTCGTCATATTATTTCAGTTATTATTATTATTATTATTATTATTATTATTATTATTATTATTATTATTATTATTATTATTATTATTATTATTTTATTACATTTTCATTTTGGCTTTCCAAAGTTAATACAGGCATTTGTGAGACATAGTGGAGACATTTATAATTTCTTTTAAACAATTTATAATGCATTTCAGTAATATCACTAATTTTATTAATTAATTATTATGGCAACATGTTTAATTATTTACATATCTTAGAAATATTTTATTATTATCTTATATTAAGTTCGATTGATGACCAATAGTAATCCGACGATTAATTTGAGTTAGCCGCAAATAATTTCACTCAGATCACTATTATTATTATTATTATTATCATTATTCCTATTACTATTATTGTTATTATTTTATTGATCCACCTGTTATTTTATATGAACACTACTATTCTGGTAATGTGTACAATTACACTGGTATCTAGGAATTTGATAAACTAATCTGGTAATTAATATTTGATATAAAAATTCAATAATTATTTAATTTTTTAAATTAATTAATGAAGTGGTCATGTGTGTTATTAAGGAAAATATTTTTTTACAGTCTCATAATGTAATGACATGCTGTCAACAAAATTTATTTCACATTAATTAACATTTTATAAAATTATCTTCACTTTTCTTGATTTTATCAATAAAATTTAATATACACATTTTATTTGAAATCAGTCTGTGTCGTAATTAACATAGTGAGTAGTTTATCCTAAAAGCACTATCCCTATGCATCCCTATTTGACGACGGGGGACTGATCGCGCCTAAGAAGAAGATCTCATACACCTTCGGTAAGTATTTTTTTTAGGGCAGCCGTGGCAACATTTGACATCCAGTCAATACCGAAGGAACTCAAGAAGGGTGCAGTATAGCTTTTAGTGCCGGGATTGTCCGTGGACAAGTACGGCTCGCCAGTTGCAGATCTTTTGAGTTGGCGCACGTAGGTGACCTGCGCGTCGTGATGAGGATGAAATGATGATGAGAACGACACATATACCCAGCCCCCGTGCCAACAGAATTAACCAATTATGGTTAAAATTCCCGACCCCGCCGGGAATCGAACCCCGGACCCCAGTAACCAAAGGCCAGCACGCTAACCGTTTAGCCATGGAGCCAGACGTTATTATTGGAGCAGATAATGCAGATAATTAATTCTATTCTGATATTACTGAATTGGGACTGCGATCATCTATAACACAATATGCAAGCGTTATGATTTGGATCTTCTATCAGAAAGGAATTTTCAGAAATGTTAATATTTCAATGTTTCCATATACATTTATTTTGTTGCATTATTTATTGCATTTATTATGTTGCATGATCTGTTATTGTTCATTTGGGATGCTATCTTTGTGTTATTACTGGATTGCACATATATCATGTTAGAATTACAGGTGCAGACAGCGTTGTTCTATGTATGTTGTTGGGTATTCAGCCCGAAGGCTGATTTGATCCTCTGCAGCTCCACCAACAGCTGTCATAAATAGCCTAGGCGTCACTGAATAGGCGTACTAGAGAAATGAGGAGTGAGGTACTTTCCCGTTGCTTTCCTCCCGAGCCAGCCATTGCTATTACATATCAGTCTGCCAAGCCCACTGAAACGCACGCACCAACCGACCCTATGAGCAATATTTTCACACCATTCATAACAGGGACTGGCTGCATAAGCAATGGTATTAATACTATCACTCATACCTCAGTCACTTTCATTTTGTCAAAGCCAAAGATGAGACTGAGACAGGTCAATGAAAGTAACAAATTTGATATAGCCCATACCAGAAGACATAGTGCACTGTAAACACTACATCTCGCCAGCAAAGGCATCGTTGTTCTATATGGGTTATTATTGAGATCTGATCCCGTTGTTTTATTCGCCGTTGTTTCATTTATTTCTCATTTACATTTGAGAATGATGGTTATTCTTGTATATCGTATGTGATTGGTCGTCTGAATTGTAGCAGCCATTGGCTGTGATTTGTTTACTTTATCGACGTGGAAATTTTCAAATTATACCATAATATTTGGTTCTTTTCTTTTTTTAACATATTTCAATTATTAATTGAGTTACTATCTATGAAGAAATCGTAATATAGAGAAATGGAGAACTTATCGAACACCGTGTCATAAGAATAAATAATCGCTATGCCAAACAAAACAAACAAAAGTTATAAATAACTGCAAGACCAAATAATTGTAAATTTATCGTAATGTCAAACAAGATTATTTTAAACCATGCTATAACAGACCAGATTATTTTAAACAGATTATATTGGACCAAGTTGTACCAGACCAGACTATGTTATGCCATACTTTACCGTAACGAGTACCGGTATGCAATATGTTGTCATTTCATAAATACCATAGGTAATGTATGATTAGTTATTTCACAGTAGTAGGCAGTTGTCATTTCGGAATAGTAAAGCACATATTGCTAGCCTATGGCAACTATCTGTGATGAGTATAGATTGCTAAACCTATGTAAACAAATATAAATGTGGAAAGCAAGTGTAAGTTGTCAGAGCAAATCAGTATATTATAGCCAAAGCAGTTTGAGTAAAACATTACTACATACGAAGGAGATAATAGTTATTGCTATGTAATTTTGGCTCATATTTGACATATGGCATATTACCACGTGTATGCTACGTACTGGACAATGGTGTGTTGAAGTTAGAGTTGGCATGGAATATTATGTGTATTTTATTGCAAGTAGCTGTTTAATGGATTGAGATGTACAATGTTGCTATGAAGGTTATATGTGTAAGTGAAACTTGACGTGTGGTTTATTGCTTGATATTGCTACTACAAGTAGATTGGTTATGTGAAAGGATGTAAAATGAACAGGCAAGATACATGTTAAGGTCATGATAGACATATTTTCGTCGATACTATCAGAGTTAGTTCTACGTTGGCAACTGAGGTTGTTATGATTTGACGTGTTAAAACTGTTTTCTTATTATTATTGGTGCATACATATTTCTGAAGATGTGGTAAATTACGGAGTCAATATAATACAGTAGTTACTTGGACATTTTAGATTTTTTCTCCATTCATTCAGTCGTGGTCGGCTGGTTTTGTTTGTTTTGACTATACGCATTGTTGAATCGCATGTTTTGATGGGCTACACTAGGTGCTTTGTAGTCAGCCTTCATTGTTTCTCAGTCACGTTCATTAATTTCATTTGAATTTTGAATAAAACTCTCAATCCTCTCAATAATTCGCTTTGTTATTCTTTTAGAAGTTAGTCACCTGTCGTTAGTTTGTAAGTTAGAGATGGTAATGTTTACTGATTGATTTACGTAGATGCGCTCATGCGATGCGTTGTGTGCTCGGCACAATGAACTTACTCCCTCGAGATAAGAACTCTGCTCTATTTTACATATTTATGTGTATGCGAACCCTTACTGAACTGACTAGTCGATGATGATGATGATGGTGATTATTATTTTCCGAATATTGTTTGCTTCGATGTTTATTTGCGCTTATGTGGACAGGACCAGCTAACTTTGTGTAGGCATTATTTCATTTTGATGCTGCACTGGTGAGTTAGCCTCCCGGCCAACACTGCTTTAATGTTACAGTAGAATCAGTCATAAGCTCACGCAATCTATGTAAACAACATGTTGTCAACCTAATAGAGAACGTGGGTGTTAGGTGTTATTACATGTATCTGCCAGTGTCATAATTTTCCTGTTTTTCCAATTAATAAATATGTAATAGGAATTATAATAATGAGATTCAGCGTGTTTCTTTTTAATTAATTAACAATTTCTTCTCTTTCTTTAAACCCTAACCTGTTGGAGTGGCTGGCGGGTGCACGAACTTGTATTAATATAGCCTACTCACTGTACACAATGTGTTCCAGTATCCCACTCTACCGGCTGTTCAGGAACTATCTGACTAGCGCATTGTGCGCCTGCTTCAACTAGGCTGAGATGGTCTTGTTCCATGCACTGTAATTTCGCCCATACTGCATTCTAATATAAGAAGTGCTCAAAATGTCCACCATGCGACTGAATGCACGCCTCAAAATGCCACCTGAGTGATTGCTGGACACGTTCCAACATCGAGCCATTGCACCTATTCGATGACAACCTTGTGCCACACGCTGGCGGAGTACTGAAATGACCATAATGGCAAGCCTAATTCCAAACTTAATCCGGTCGGTAGATGCAGAGTGGGTCTCGGCACATAAGTGGCCACGGCTGGTCCGTGGTCCAACAGCTCTGCACTCTGACCGGCAACCGAGCAGAGCAAGGGTGGCCACGGCTTTACCGTGGCTCTAACGCCTCTGCATTCGGGAGTCGGGACAGGGCTGGACCTCACGGCTGGGCCCAACCGTCGGCTGTCCTGAGAATGGTTTTCCGTGGTTTTCCTTTCTCTTGCACTAAGGCGAATGCCGGGACAGTTCCTCGTATAGGCCACGGCCGCCCACCCCCTCACCTTCTCCGCACATCTCCTTCACTGTAACAAATCTCCCGGCCTGAGAGACGGCGTCACCGTCTATGAGGCCCGCCTCCCCCTTCAGGGGAGGAATGAAAACATTTCAGTAGCAGTAGTAACTTAATCCTAAAAGTATGAATGCTCCCTCAAGTACAGCCAATAACTAAAACAGGCTTAGCTCGTAAATGTATTGTTACGGGGTGTACTATCCTTCCCCTGATTACTTCGCTCTGTATAATCGGGGATCATCCTCGCACTTACATACAGGCCTACTACTCATGTAAGACAGGAAAGCTGAACTACGTTTGGACAACCATTCTCAAGAAGTGATACAGTACACTCTGGGTGAATCACAGTTATGTGACTTTTCATTTAAAAATTCTCGCATGCATTGGCTGGGATTCGAATTTCGGCTACCTTGGTGACAAGCCAGTGACTACCACTCGGCTGTCATTCCCATAGTCATTTAAAATTGCTCATAGAAAGCAACACACTACAGAAAAAAGTATATTTCAGAATAATTCATTATAAGTTTTCACAAATTCCTTGAATTCCTCAAACTAAAAGTAGACGTACAGATGAAAAGATATTTTTTGGAATTTTTCGAAATGGTGTAACCATATACATTTTGAGACTAGCGCCCGGTTTTATTTGTCACTTTACTTCAAAATGTCTTCAGAAATTACCTCTGTATGAATCACCCTGTATTCTATCAATTAGTAACAGTAGAGTAATCTCAGGTCCGCCTCTGTGGTGTAGTGATTGGTGTGATTAGCTGCCACCTCCAGAGGCACGGGTTCGATTCCCGGCTCTCTCACGAAATTTGAAAAGTAGTACGGGGGCTGAGACGGGGTCCACTCAGCCTCGGGAGGTCAACGGAGAAGAGGGGGGTTCGATTCCCTCCTCAGCCATCCTCGAAGTGGTTTTCCGTGGTTTTCACTTCTCCTCCAGGCAAATGCCGGGATAGTGCCTAACTTAAGGCCCCGGCCGCTTCCTTCCTTCTTCCTTGTCTATCTCTTCTGATCTTCCCATCCCCCCACAAGGTCCCTGTTCACCATATCAGGTGAGGCCGCCTGGGCGAGGTACTGGTCTTCCTCTCCAGTTGTATCTTCCCGACCCAAAATCTCACGCTCCAGGACACCACCCTTCAGGCAGTAGGGGTGGAATCCCTCGCTGAGTCCGAGGGGAAAATTAACTTGGAGGGTAAACGGATCAAGAAAGAAAGAAAGAAAGAAAGAAAGAAAGAAAGAATGAAGGAAAGGAAACAGAGTAATCTCAGTAGACCAATAAACTGTTACCGTCATGGACTTACGAGAAACGCAAGACATTCTCACTTTTACGAAGGTTAATACCAGATTTGACGCCCAAGGTGGTATTGAAGGTGAAAGATTGAGCTGAGATGGTTTAGTGACTCAGCTAAATAACCTTTCACTACGGCGACCGTCGTTAGAATGACAGAAACGACCATGAGAATTCCGCATGAATGATCAAGTCCACGTAGGTCGCAGTCCACGTTCTTGCAACGTCTCTGTCATTGCGAATGTTGGAGCACAATCACAAATAACGTCACAGTCTTGATAACAATCAGCGAGTTCAGCGGATGATCTGCTACAACAAAATATATCCATGGTCAAAATATTTTACGCAAATAATAGATTTTATCTTTTTGTTGTCTGTGTCTGTTAGGTCATCCGTCCAGAGGCAGGTTGGATCCTCAAATAGCACCACCAAAGGCTTTCCAGTTATAAGGAAACCGCAAAAACCAATGGCAGTGCTCAGATGAGGCGTACTAGGCAAGATGAGGAGTGAGGTAGTTTGCCATTGCTTTCCTCACTGGGCCAGACTATGCCACTGCAACACGACTGACCCTATGAGCAACACCTTTCATAACACTCAGACACTAGTTGTGCTCTGAAAGTCTTTACTCAGCACCACCCATATCCCAGCAACTTCCATATTGTCACAGCCATGGATGAGACTCGGACTTCGGTGGAAGCTACACTTTGCTCTGGCCTTTGTTATCAAATACCATTTCCGTAAGTAGTGATTTGCACTTCAATTATGTGCTAAGGACACCATGCTTATCAGTTCTGTGTATTAAATCACTATTTTTTTTCTTATTCAGTGGTTTAACGTCACACTAACGAAATTTCTGGAATTCCGGTATCTGACTGTCATGATTTATTGAGCACATTGATAACGAGGTGCATTGCGTTTAGGCTAAAAATTGATTCTAGAAAAAATAGAAGTAAAACTGTCGTTAGCAGCAAATCTGTGGCAGCATAAGCATCCGTAATTTAAACTGTATTTAACGCACTAAACCAGAATTCTGTTGATCAACTACATATACAGTATTATTGCGAAAGACAAACTAATGCGGTAAATTAATGGGAATGTTGTGGAATTTTGTGAAATGACCTACTTAACTTCGATTGCGTAAATAAAAACGTTATGTACATGCCTAGGTACACCCTGGAAAGCAGTTTTACTTAAAGGGAATGCTTAGGAAGAAAAATGTGTAATGGTGGGGAAAAAGCAATCATCTTGGTGGAATGATGAAGTGCGAACAGCTTGTAAGAAGGCACATCAGAAATGGCTCCAAACAAGGACAGATACAAACGTAGATGAAAGAAACAGACCGAAACAAATAGTAACCGGTATTGAATCCAAGAAGGAGTCGTGGGTAGATTTTGGTAAAAACCTGTAAAGGCTAGGTCAGGCAACAGGGAAACCTTTCTTGACAGGAAAAAGAATCTTAGAAAGTTACGGAAAAATGAAATGAATAGTGTTTTGGGTAAATCAGGTGAACTCATAATAGATTCCAGGGAATCCCAGGACAGGTGGAAAGAATATTTTGAAAATCTTCTCAACGTAAAAGGAAATCTTTTTGGTGACGTCGCAAACAACCGAGCTCATAGGGAGGGTGACAACGATGTTGGTGAAATTACGCTTGAGGAAGTGGAAATGATGATAAATAAACCCAGTACCATAAAGCAGCAGGAATAGATGAAATTAGACCTGAAGTGGTTTAATGTAGTGGGAAGGCAGGGATGAAATATCTCCATAGAGTAATAGGCTAACACTAGCATGGAGTATTAGTAAGGTACCTTCTGATTGAACAAAAGCAGTAATTGCACCCATCTATAAGCAATGGAACAGGAAGGATTGCAACAACAATCGAGGTACCTCATTAATTAGTATACACCGCAAGGTATTCACTGGGATTTTAGAAGGGAGGCTACGATCAGTGGTTGAGAGTAAGTTGGATGAAAATCAGTGTGGTTTCAGACCACACAGGGACTGTCGGGATCAGATTTTCAGTACGCGCAAGGTAATTAAAAAATTCTACGAGACGGTTAGACAGTTACATCTAGAGAAGGCATTGTTGTTTGAGTCATCAGTCCATAGACTGGTTTGATGCAGCTTTCCATGCCACTCTATCCTGCGCTAACCTTTTCATTTCTACGTAACTATTGCATCCTACATCTGATCTAATCTGCTTGTCATATTCATACCTTGGTCTACCCCTACCGTTATTACCACCTACACTTCCTTCAAAAACCAACTGAACAAGTCCTGGGTGTCTTAAGATGTGTCCTATCATCTATCTCTTCTTTTCGTCAAACTTAGCCAAATCGATCTCCTCTCACCAATTCGATTCAGTATCTCTTCATTTGTGATTCGATCTATCCATCTCACCTTCAGCATTCTAGAAGGCATATGGCAGAGTATTGAGGGGAAATATATTTGCCGTACTGTTGGACTGTGAGATTAAGGGTATATTATTAAAATCAATCAAAGGCATTTATATATTGAAAATTGGCCTGCAGTGAGAACTGATGGAAGAATGAGTTCTTCGTTCAAGGCACTTACAGGTGTTGGGCAAGGGTGCAATCTTTCACTTTTGTTGTTCATAGTTTACATGGATAACCTGCTGAAAGGTATTAAGTGGCAGGGAGGAACTTAATTAGGTGAAAATGTAGCCTGACCTATGCTGACAACTTTGTCTTAATGGCAGAATATGCCGAAGGCCTGCAGTTATTTGGTATGAAAATTATCCTTTCCGGGACTAAACTGATGTGAGTAGGTAAGAAACCCTAGAGAATTGAATGTCAGATTAGGAATACACAGTTAGAAAAGACAGGTAATTTCCTGTATTTAGGATGTTTGATAACCCAGGATGGTAGTATAGTAAGTGAGATCAATCAATCAATACTGATCTGCAATTAGGGCAGTCGCCCAGATCGCAGATTCCCTATCTGTTGTTTACCTAGAATTTTCTTAAATGATTTCAATGACGTTGGAAATTTATTGAACATCTCCCGTGGTAAGTTATTCCAATCCCGAACTCCCCTTCCTATAAATTCATATTTGCCCCAATTTGTCCTCTTGAATTCCAACTTTATTTTCATATTGTGATCTTTCCTACTTTTAAAGACGCCACTCAAACGTATTCGTCCATTAATGTCATTCCACGCCATTTCTCCACTGACAGCTCGGAACATGCCACTTAGTCGAGCAGCTCGTCTTCTTTCTCCCAGTTCTTCCCAGCCCAAACTTTGCAACATTTTTGTAACGCTACTCTTTTGCCGGAAATCACCCAGAACAAATCGAGCTGCTTTTCTTTGGATTTTTTCCAGTTCTTGAATCAAGAAATCCTGGTGAGGTTTCCATACACTGGAACCATACTCTAGTTGGGGTCTTACCAGAAACTTATATGCCCTCTCCTTTACATCCTTACTACAACCCCTAAACACCCTCATAACCATGTGCAGAGACCTGTACCCTTTATTTACAATCCCATTTATATGATTAGCCCAATAAGATCTTTCCTTACCGAGCTCGATAACTGCAGTCGCTTAATTACGGCCAGTATTCGGGAGATAGTGGGTTCGAATCCCACTGTCGGCAGCCCTGGAGATGGTTTTCCGTGGTTTCCCATTTTCACACCAGGCAAATGCTGGGGCTGTACCTCAATTAAGGCCACGGCTGCGTCCTTCCAACTCCTAGGCCTTTCCTAACCCATCGTCCCCATAAGACCTATCTGTATCGGAGCGACGTAAAGCCACTAGCAAAAAAAAATCTCCTTGTTCATTAATTATTCCTGGAATGTCCTTCTTGGAACCTGTTTCTGCCTTAATGTACCTATACATACCTTTCCATTTTCACTAAAATTTGTATGACTGCCAATTATGCTTGCCATCATGTTATCCTTAGCTGCCTTCTTTGCTAGATTCAATTTCCTAGTAAGTTCCTTCAATTTCTCCTTACTTCCACAGCCATTTCTAACTATTTCTTTCCAATCTGCACCTCCTTCTTCGTCTCTTTATTTCTCTATTATAATAAGGTGGGTCTTTACCATTCCTTACCACCTTTAAAGGTACAAATCAGTTTTCACATTCCTCAACTATTTCTTTAAACCCATCCCATAGTCTGTTTACATTCTTATTTACCGTTTTCCACCGATCATAGTTACTTTTTTAAACTCCCTCATGCCTGCTTTATCAGCCACATGGTACTGCCTAATAGCCCTACTTTTAAAAACTTCCTTTCTATCACATTTATTTTTAACTACGACAAAAACAGCTTCGTGATCACTAATACCATCTATTACTTCGGTTTTTCTATAGAGCTCATCTGGCTTTATCAGCACAACGTCCAGGATATTTTTCCCTCTAGTTGGTTCCGTCACTTTCTGAGTCAGCTGTCCTTCCCATAGTAGCTTATTTGCCATTTGTTGGTCATGCTTCCTGTCGTTCGCATTACCTTCCCAATTGACATTTGGTAAATTCAGATCTCCCGCTACAATCACATTCCTTTCCATGTCGTTTCCCACATAGCTGATTATCTTATAAAATAATTCTGAATCCGTGTCAGCGCTACCCTTTCTCGTTCTGTACACTCCAAAGACATCAAATTGGGAACATGCATCATTTTCAAAAATATTTTTTTTGAAAAGTACACCAGTGAAATAGTACGTAAACGTATTACATTGTGGTATGTTGCCTTGTTTTCTACCATTAAAAAAATATTTAATAGTGCCTTTCCGCAAGGCGAGTGAAACGGCCTCTGACGTAAGCGGCGCGCTGTGACGTCACGATCCAGTACCGCATGGAGCTCTACCAGCCGTTGTGCATCAGCCGTTGCTAAAAGCCGATTGTTTATTATTGATGATCGCGAATAACTTAGAAATGACGGAAGAAAGGTTCAAAACAGCACAGTCAGACAATCTATCATGTGTAAATATCATCATTCTTGAAAAATAGTGACTTTTGTGGCCGCAGAAATTCGCGGATAACAAGCAAGTTTGTAAGTGGTGTCTTTTATATACGTGCAATGTACTGTAACCCATAGTATTAGGATAACAACGAACCTGGATAGATATCACATCACTTTCAACATTTCCTTCTAGACTGACTCCCCTATTAAAGAATAACATTACATTTTAGGGCTTTCAGCATTAGTAAAGTAAGAAATCGGATTTCAGCACTAACATAAACATATAGGTAGCATTATAGTACTAGTCCGCTTCTGTGGTGTATTGGTTAATGTGTGCCACTCCCGGAGGCCCGGTTTCGATTCCCGGTTCTGCCATGAAAGTTGAAAACAAATAGTACGAGGGCTGGAACGGGGTTTACTCAGCCTCGGGAGGTCAACTGAGTAGAAGGGTTTCGAATCCCACCTCAGCCATTATCGAAGTGGTTTTTCGTATTTTCCTACTTCTCCTC